>NC_051451.1:4186230-4188218 GCF_001649575.2 Kryptolebias marmoratus | reverse complement strand
CTGTCTTTGAATAAAAGGCAGCTCACTCGCGGCTCGACTTTTCAATCAGGCGAACTTTCTGACAGCCGGATGTGACGTCAGCCTCCATGGCGGGAGTCCCAACTACTCCACTTTGCAAACGTAAACGTGAATCGACCTAACGAACTGCAGCTGCGCTAATGAGTCGAATCGGGGATTGTCCAATCACACAATGTTTTAAAAAAATTAGCCAGTACTGACACTCTACCAGTAATGACACAACAGAATGGGTGTGTCCGGGACGCAGAGCGCTGCGCCCTGTGGAAAACCTTAAATAACCAATTAAAAGTCAGCCTCAGATCACCTGCTTGCCAAAAGTTGATGCGCCTACATACACTCTCATTAGAACGGCGCCCTGCACATAGGAAGTGTGCACAATGTGAGCAATTAAATAGAATTATGTATTTACTATTTTAATAAATTCTAACATGTCTATTGGACACACAGTATGCATAAATACATTTCTAAGTATTTTGCAGTTCAGAATTAAATCATTTATTATCTAAACAATTTAAAGGGGGCGGCGCCCAAGCGCCCCCTACTGGCCAGCCGCCACTAGCAGTGACCACAGAAAAAAACCAAAATTGTTGTCTTATTAGATGGAGAAACAGTGGCAAAGTGACTGAAGGCCAAAGCTATATTTTGCGAGGCTATAGCCTCAGGGGACAAGCTCTTCCATAAACAAAAACACGCAGTTCTTTAGGGCATCTCCCCTAAACACATCGCCGCAGCTCACTGCTCTTGCAGATCAACTGCTGAATCCCCCTGCTCCCAAGACACCACTCTGGGAAACTATTGAAAAATCCTCTTTGGTGAGGGAAGTTGTAGAGGTATGTATTTGTAATTAATTGATGTTATTTAAAAGTTGACTACCTTTATATATAAATCATATCATGAACACATGCATAACAGCAGAAAAAACATTTGTTACTTTTTTTTCCTCTCAGATCTCAGCAGTGAGGGGAGTTCTTTCTGGGCGGGACCGTTTTCCTGTGAGGAGCCTGAAGGTAAAGGAGGTATTAAAAATCATTGTTTGAGAATCTCTAAGTACATGTTAAATAAAAGATTTCTTTGTGGCTAAAAGAACAGATAAGGTGTGCTCAGCTATATCAGAAACAGTTTCTAATTGTCTTTCAGCTGTTAAGAGATGCACATTTAGCAAAATATGGCCTTATCAAATCATAGCATGAACATAGAGAACACAATCCCAACAACAGCAGCACACACTCATACTGTGTCCAAATTGAAAGGCTGCATCCTTCAAAAGTCAGTTTTGTAGACTACTTACGTCACATCAATGCTAGGAAGGCTGTCCAAATTACTTGATTGATATTATGTTTTAAAACCCCTGCTGGGTTTCCCCAATAAGTAAAACGCAGATTATATCTAAAGTTAATGTTTGGTTTATTTAACGTTATGCTCTACAAGTAAATTAGTTTAGGCTTTATTTTAGAAAGTTACTGTTAATATTAAAGTTGTTAAAAGTTTTCTAATAAATTTAACAAATGATATTTGTCATGAAGTAATTTTTAGTGTTATATGTTTGTATCTATGAACATAAAAAATACATTTTAAATGGCTGATTATTTATAAAAATAAAATGAGAATTTGATAAATTAGGACCATTTTAAACAGACAGTAAGCCATCATGAATATGTTAAGGGGATAATTATAAACCATGTGCACTTATTTCTAATGGAGACCACAGGATTACCCTATGGCCTCCATTTGTTCTCCTATAACTTTCATAACCCTGAGCTTCACCCTGTCATGGTTAATAGGCAACAACGGCGTAGGAAGCGGGGGGGACGGGGGGGACATGTCCCCCCCAATATTGAAGCCAGGTGGATATGTCCCCCCAAAAAAATTGTACCGCAAAATATTGGATTTTGACATGTTTTAACTAGCATGCTTTTATTTTGAAGGCGCAGCATAGCGTTACGTCACCGTACTCCCCCCTCCCCTCTCTA
>NC_051451.1:4184919-4186130 GCF_001649575.2 Kryptolebias marmoratus | reverse complement strand
GTTCGAGCGCAGTCCAATGGAGAGACCGGGAGGTTCAATTGATCCACGAGACATCTGGAGATTAGGTTAAGTTCTGAACCTGAATCCACCATGGCTGCAATAGGTAACGTGGTCTGGTTGTAGATGATCCTAGCGGGGAGAGACAGTAACGAAGTCGGGGAAAAAGTTAATGGACCCGGCAGATCATTCCCCTCTACTGGCGGGTCTGACCATTTCCCCGAAAAGGGCAGTTGGCCATGAAATGTCCCTTTTTCCCACAATAGATGCACTCTTTTGCACGAAAACGCCTCTGTCTTTCCTCCACAGACAAACGAGTGCGGCCCACCTGCATCGGCTCTCCCTCTGCTCCAGAAGACTGTGGTTCGGTGACATCTCCTATTCCCAAACCACCGAACGAACGTTGCCCGCACCGTTGTAGACTCCTCTCCTGCTGTCGTTCTCGTAGACAATTGTCAGTTCTGATAGCCAATGCTATCAGTTCATCTAGGCTAGCCGGTTCATCTCTGGTGGATAGTTGATCCTTAATTTTTTCAGACAGCGATCCCGTGAAAATGCCCTTTAAGGCGAGTTCCTCCCAACCCGCTTCTTGAGCAGTAATCCAGAAATCCACAGAGAAATCTGCCACCGTTCTGCTACCCTGTCGTAGTGCTAACAAGCGCTTAGCCGCTTCTTCCTGCTGTAACGGATGGTCGAACACCCGCCGGAACTCCTGAACAAAGCGGTCAAAAGATAGCGTCTCGATAGGGTGAGTAGAAAGAAACGCCTGAGCCCAATGCAGCGCACGTCCCTTTAATGCGGAAATCAAAAAGATAATCTTGGGGACGTGGGACGGAAACAGAGACCGAGCAAACGCTAAGCTACACTGTAAAAGAAAACCACCGCAACGATCGGTGTTTCCGTCAAATAGTTCAGACGGCTTGATTTCCGGTTCGCGAAGGGGAACAGAACTGACTGAACGGGGCGTGGTGTCGACGGGTGGGTTGGATGGAATTGTGGGAATTAGAGTTCCTAAACGGTTATCGATTGCTACGATACGGTGGGAAACTTGATTTAATGTAGTGCAAGTGTCCTGCTGGACCTGATATAATTGTTGGATGAGCGTTTCAAATTGGTCTAACCGGTGCTCGTGGTGGATTAACGTATCTGTGGTCTGTCCACCACCGGAACTGCTCGGTAGGTCTGGCTGGAGCATTCTGTCATAAACCAGGGAA
>NC_051451.1:4180008-4184409 GCF_001649575.2 Kryptolebias marmoratus | reverse complement strand
GGTCTCTGCCACCGCCTTAAATACACCTGTCCTTGCCATTAGTCAGATCACTTGCAGGTGAGGAGGGAGAGTTGACGAGACGTCAATCAGTCGTCTGGCCACGCCTACCAGGAAGTACTCACAACACAAACACAAACCCCAGAAAAACCACCCTCACCACAAAGGTCTTGTATTTTCTCCATATCGTAAAAACAAAGGGGAAAATGTACATCAATAAGTTAATAATTATGCATTAATTTCATTAAACAAAATCCCAGCATTTATTCCCACCTGAAAAGAAATATTATACATGCTAAAATAATCAAAAGAATATTGGAAGCACCTAGAATTCCCTGAAAAAATATATAAACAGATATTAAATACGCCGATCCATTTGGCGGGATAACTTGGATAGAACTACCGCTTCCAATCAGTGTGCTGGGTATGCAGCTGCACCAGCACACCCACTAGAAGGAAACAAACGCACCCCAGAGGAGTCTCCCCCCGCCCAGAGAAACACTGTCTTTCTATTGGCTGGAACGGTTGCTAGGCGACAGTGCTCAGATCTGCGAGAGAGCAGAGAAGTTTGCAAGCGCAGATCTGATCCGTGAGAGAGAGAGAAGTTTTGCGTACAAGGACATCTGAGTGCGAACACAAAGATTTGAGAGAGAAAAGAGAATATTTGAAAGAGAGCAGAAGTTTTGAGTGCAAGCGTTAAAAGTTTTGAAAGCAAGAGATGAAATCCTGCTTGTAAATCGAATATGTGCGCTCTTGACTAATGGCAGAATTTTCCTCCCATAGGTAAAGAGGTGAAGAAGAGAGTCCAGGGAGAATGGAGTGGATGGAGAAAAGTTTCAGGAGTGATTTGTGAGAAAAGGATGGCAGCGAAGGTCAGAGGAAAGGTTTACAAGACAGTGGTGAGAGCAGCTATGTTGTATGGTTGGGAGACAGTGGCACTGACAAAAAGACAGGAGACAGAACTGGAAGTGGCAGAGCTAAAGATGTTGAGGTTCTCCTTGGGAGTGACGAGGATGGATATGATTAGAAATGAGGTCATCAGAGGTACAGCACAGGTCGAACGACTGGGAGATAAAGTTAGAGAGGCCAGACTGAGATGGTTTGGACATCAGCAGAGGAGGGACAGTGGGTATATTGGTAGAAGGATTTTGGAGATGCAGCTGCCAGGAAAAAGATAAAGATGTAGGCAAAGAGTAGATATATGTATGCAGTTAGAGAGGACATAGGATTTAGAAGACAGAGTTAGATAGAGGAGGATGACTCGCTGTGGCGACCCCTGAAAAGGGAATAGCCGAAAGAAAAAGATGAAGAAGACGAAGAAACTGAATTTGTGTTTTAAATTAAATCCATTGGTTTGAAAATAAATTTCACTAAAATGAAACTGAATTTAATAGTTTGAAACTGAATTAATTTGCTTTGAAACTGTATTTCATTGTATTCAAAATTCAGTGTAACTACTTTCATTTTCAGTTCTGTAATTCAATGTCAATTCCAAAATTCAGCTTTTTGTGTCTTACATCCAGGTCTTTGAGAAAGCCACAGAGTAATTAAATGCAGATTGACAGATTCACATTTCTCGTCAGGGAAACTTCTTTTGTGGGAACTCCGCTGTGGGAATTACTATTAGAACTCGGGTTCGGGCCACTTCAAAGAGAAGCACCTCTCCAACCCTCGTTATTGTGGTGGACTGACTTCATGCCAAAAAAAAAACAGGACCTTTGGCCAACTATTTTTAATTTTTAAAGAAAGGCAAATGGAGAGGAGAACATTACCACATAAAAGGAGATGGTAAAGAGGATCTTTTACTGCAAACTTGACATGAACGTGCTCTATTTTTTTAAAGGTAGGAACTGCTTACAGGCCGACAGCCTGAGATCAGTTTGTGATTCAGAGCAGTTTGTTAATAATGGAAAAATGGAGACAATCCATGTGTGATTAAAGAAATGTCATAGCCTGAAACTGATGATGATTACTTTACTCTGGTGTGAGAGTTCTTAAACACTACGCTTAAATGCGCTCACGTTTTTTATGAGTTAGCATCGAGTTAGCATTGGGTTAGCTTGAGTTAGCAATATTAGCACTTTCCTGCTGGTGTTATTGATTTTTAGTCTCATGTGCTGATGTAATGACAGTAATCTGGGGTAATGGTTTCTCAACATTCCATTTTCCCAACTCGGTCATAAAGTCTGTTGTTTTGTCAGCAGTGAAGGTCCTTGTGATCATCAGAATCCCAATCTAAAGAGTTTTCATCTGATTATGGAGCACAATTTGATTTTTCATTGAATAATTAAAGGACCAATGATATATTAGTTGAAAGTTTTATAAGATTACTTAAGAATTAAACTCTAACCAAGAAACCCATCACTGTAATGCTGGACACTTTTAATAAAATGCTGCACTATATTTGTGAATCTGGAGCTGTAAAAAAAAGTTTTAAAAGTGCACAGGAAAGCTGATCCGAGCTGATCGTGTTGACTGATCTGTCCTGCCCTCACATTTGACATTTTGTATGCATAACACATTTCTACTTGTGCAGTTTGAAATGTGCACATCTGAAAACTGTTTATGCATTTGTGAATGTTGTTGTTTGCACACAAATCTTGTAGTATGTGTTTGTGAGAATATTTAAGGCTAATTTATCTCCATAGATGTCTATCATGCAATCTTACTGAACTCTGAGTGTTTGCAACCAAGTGATCATTAAGCCATGTTTCTGCATTTTGAATGGCAAGATTTTGAAAATCAGTCTATTTTTGTGTACACAGCTTGCAAAACTGCATTCTTGCCTGTGCAGATTATTTTGATTCCCATCTGTGCCCAAATTGCACCCACCTTGGCTTGTTTTGTAAACACCTTGGCAGCTGCCCCCACATTTATGATTTAATCCACTGGAGTACACTTCTGAAATAAAAACAGACAGATTTGGACCAGTTTTTCAATTATTAAAATTAATCATCAACATGGTTTTCAGATCTGGACAATTGCCTTGGATGTTTTCTGTCAGAGGAGAGCTCCTGTGCAGTTGTCAAACTACGGCTCTAGTGCTCTAGAGACTGGTTGAAGATGTCCATGACACAGTTCAGGTGGCTTTGTGACTGGTTTGACATGCCTGCAACAACTTTGTGATTGTTTTGAGAGAAAACTTGTCACACAAATGTTTTTAACATGTTCAAAACTGAAGCAACAAGACTCTGTGACTCAAGCTAGGAAATTGAGAGCCACCCAGAACAACTAGACACAGCCCAGTGAGATACCACCTTAGGATGTCTCACAGTTTAACAAATGTAGACCTGCAACTTGTAGGAGGTACTGTATAGGTTCAAAACAATTTGTCTGAGACTTTGAGCAGACTGTCTGAATCTTTGGTAGACTGCCTCCTGAAACTGTTTTTAACAATTATTTCTCACTTCTTTATTTGTCTCATTCATCTATAAATGAGTGCCTTCTGTTCCTTCAGATAGTGATATATGAAAGAAAAGGGCACACGTTTAGCTGACCAAAGGCAGGAAAAGAGGAATGTTGGAAACATTCAGTTCAACTTCTCTGCTTTTCTGGGCAACCAGCGATATGTTAATCTAGTGAAGATAAATATTATCTGGGATTTGCTTTATTTATCCTGCAAAATCTATTCTATCTTTGCCTTCCTTTTCTCCTGTTTCTCTCACCCTTTCCCCCACCCACCGTCTTCAGCCTCACAGCAAAATGTGCTTGGGAAAATAAATTGCTGCCTTTATAATAAGTGGTCCTAATGCAGATGAATAGTACAGGATCTCAGAGCAGTGAAGTCTCTCACCCATCAGCCACCTACTCTTATTTCCATAATAAACAGGAGGGATGAATTAAAGCAAGGCTGACAGTTTCAGTATTATACGTCGTCATTTTTAATCCTGCCTAATCTTTACCAACGGCATTTGGTAAATATATGAATACATTAAAATAACACAACACCTAACCAAATCAGAGCTTAAATTTTTGATTTTATTTTACTGATTATTTAAGTAGTTGTACTGTACTCATAGGAAAGTAGTGAAATCTACGAAAACAACTTAGATATTGCTTAAGTAAACTAGTACAAAAATGTTTGTCATTATCTTTTTTAGTTTTAATTAGTTTGTTGTTTGAGTACATTTTGAAAATTAACATCTGAATGTTCTATGTGGAGGATTTTTAAAGTATTTCTTTACTTGTTACATTTTTTTTTTCATTGTGAATAGAATATATTTAAAATTAAAGCTGCAAGCAGCGTTGGACGGCCCTCGCAGCTCAGCGCCGCTTCGGCCTATTGCGACCGCGGGAACCCTGNGCGACCGCCCTCTACGCTCTTGCGCACTTCCCGCGCACTTCCCGCACCGTCCACTAGGTGGCGCTTTGGGCAAACGTCCGACATGGCGTTCAGTGTGGATC
>NC_051451.1:4176003-4179908 GCF_001649575.2 Kryptolebias marmoratus | reverse complement strand
GTAAGGACTTTAAATTCCAACCATTACTTGCCCTTCGTAGGTTCCTCGTGTTTTCACTCCGCCATACTTACCGTGTGTTTCGCTTTTTCAGATCCCGACGTTCATCCTATAAATAATTTTTCCTGCACTGTAAATAAATCACTTCCCGGTACACTCCTAGTTTCCTGTGTCTGTTTGCTGCCGGACTGCTCCAAAAATCTTTCCTGGTTTATGACAACCTTGTGTCTGTCCATTAATTCTCCTTCAGCCTCATCTCCAGGCTTCAGTTCCAGTTCTACACCTTCGTTGGATCCAGCAACTTTTGTGTTTCTGGTATTATCTGCTGTTTTGAAAAACAGCTGTTTTTGAAAATTCCTACATTTCAAGCCCTCGTTGACTATTCTTGCTAATTGGCCTCAAAGCACCATGGCTAAGGTGGAGTATGTATTGCTTTAATGCCTGGAGATGCAGATACTATATGTACCAAGTATCGTATTGTTTTCATCTAATGATCAGAGTTATACCTCACTACTTACTTTCATATTAAAACATTTAGATTCATAGTTTGTGGAACAGTCAGTACTAGATGTAGGATGCTACAGTTCTGCTTTGTATTTGGGTCCACCACTCTGTGGACCATCAGGGTGGATGCTGAAATATGAGGATAACTTTAAGTTTGAAGTTCTACATCTCTTGATTTGGTATTTCATGTACTTTAAAATCTATAAGAAAAAGTCTATTTGCAAAAGACTCTCAACTCAGCTTTAAAATAAAAACTGCAGTGAGTCTGAGGTGTCCCATGCAAACCCAAAGGGAGCTTTTGTATTTTACAATCTGCTTCATCCCTGATATTTTATTCTACACCTCCAGATGCTCCCATGCAGGACCTCAGCCTTGTTCCCAATAATACTGTGATAGTAGCATCTTGTGCATTCCAAATGAATAAATGGATGGGGGCTTGTATAGCTTCTGATTAAGTTCCCACTACTCTGAACAGCACAGCACCATTAAGAAGCAGTAAAGTTTCACAAATGCAGAAGATATCCCATTATTAGTGTTTTCTGTGAAGTACAGTAACGGCATGATCACAGGTTATCTCAACAAGTGTTTTCCCACCCTGGTCTTCAAGACACACTGCCCAGCATGTTGGAGATGTTCCCTGCTTTGACATTCCTGATTCAGATGATTACATGAGTGCTCAAGCAGGAAAACATCTAAAACATGCAGGGCAGCGTGGCATGAGGACCATGGATGAAAAACACTAGAATATGATGAAAAGACTTACTATGTGCCAAATAAGCTAAAAACATGCATTTATTTGTACTGCAAATTCAATAAATAAATTTTAATACAAGTTACATTTTGTGTTTACTCTGTCATTTAGCTTGACTGAATTTTGAATTCTGAATTTTCCAATTTTAGCTTTCTTTTCTATGTACCGTTTTTAGGCATTTGGGAGAAGTTTGTCGCGATATAGTCCCCTTTGTTTTGAGCTGCTTTTCAGCATTAAGCAGAAGAATACAGCGGTAACACCGGAATACTGTTTGTTTTAGTCTGTGGCCTTCAAAGATGGCGCCGACCGACTGTGCGAGAAGTAAGCGCCCCACAACGTCACTGCGCAGTGACATTGGTTCCAAAGCTCTATTGTACCCACACAGGCACACTCACTAGTTATTACTGCAAAAAACACAAAAAAGGGAGGTGAATTAACTGAGAAAACTCAGTTCTGCTGTCACAAAGCTGCTGCTATCTTGTGATTACATTCTACAATTAGCTACAGGCTGACCCCCTAACACTGTTTACATGGAGTAGAAACCGGAAGCAGTGTTTCTCTGCTTTACCTGTGCTGGTGTAAGGGCGTTGAGATGATAAATGAATAAACTCATATAAAATAAGGCAAAATTAAACAGTTGTGTGAAATAAACTGCAGTTACTAGCCATGAAAATTGTACTTACTTTTGTTGTTTTGTTGGTGCTGATCTATTTTGAGGGATAACTTGGATAGAACTACCGCTTCCGATCAGTGTGCTGGGTATGCAGCCGCACCAGCATACCCACTAGAAGGAAACAAATGCACCCCAGAGGAGTCTCCCCCCGCCCAGAGGAACACTGTCTTTCTATTGGCTGGAACGGTTGTTAGGCGACGGTGCTCAGATCCGTGAGAAAGCAGAGAGGTTTGCAAGCACAGATCCGATCCGTGAGAGAGAGAGAAGTTTTGCGTGCGAGGAGGACATCTGAGCGCGAACACAAAGATTTGAGAGAGAAAAGAGAATATTTGAAAAAGAGCAGACGTTTTGAGTGCAAGTGTTAAAAGTTTTGAAAGCAAGAGATGAAATCCTGCTTGTAAATCGAATATGTGCGCTCTTGACTAATGGCAGAATTCTCCTCCCATATTTACCATACTCCCCATTTTCCTGGACAGTCGACCCTAAGTACTTTAAGTCCTTCACCTTTGTGACCTGCCTCCCCCTCATTCACACACGTATTCTGTCTTGCTAACAGCTGACTTTCATCCCTCATTTTTCAAGTGCATACCTCCACCTCTCCAAGTTCTCTACCACCTGTTCCCTGTTCTCACCACAGATCACGATGTCATCTGCAAACATCATAGTCCATGGGGATTACTGCCTGACCACATCTGTTAGTCTGTCCATCACCAGAGCAAACAAAAAGGGGCTCAGAACCGATCCTTGATGCAGTCCCACCTCTACATTGAAGCTATCGGTCACTCCTACAGCACATCTCACAACTGTCCTGCTGTCCTCATACATGTCCTCTACCAGTCTAACATACTTCTCTGCCACTCCAGATTTCCTCATACAACACCACAGCTCCTCCCTAGGCACCCTGTCATATGCTTTTTCTAAATCCACAAAGACTCAATGAAGTTCTTTCAAACCCTCTTTGTACTTTCCATCAACATCCTTAAAGCAAAGATGGCATCTGTAGTGCTCTTTCTTGGCATAAAACCATGCTGCTGCTCACAAATAGTCACCTCTTGTCTAAGTCTAGCTTCCACAACTCTTTTGCTTGGTTATTGAAAGTTGTGTATGTTAAAAGTAAAATTTTTAATTCTATTATAAATTTGACAAGGAGCCAATGGGGAGACTACAAAACTGGAAAAATGTGATCTCTCCTCCTAACTTTCATCAGAACTCTAGCAATAGCATTATGGATCAACTAAAGACTTATTGTAGAGTTTTTTGGACACCCAGATAATAAGGACTTAAAATTGTCCAGCCTAGACATGATACAAACATAATAAATACATGAACCAGTTTTTCTGCATCATTTTAAGACAAGATGTGTCTCTCTTGTCTGAATTTAAAAGCAGAAAATTAAGAGTCATCCAAGTTTTATGTCTTTAAGACATGTTTGCAATCTACAACCCCAATTCCAATGAAGTTGGGACATTGTGGAAAACAAATAAAAGCAGAATATGATGATTTGCAAATCATCAGTATGGTGGTTCAAAGTAGAGGATGACACGGGAGTGGATTTCCACTCCTGTCCCGTCCCACTCCCACAGAAAAAATTCTTGTCCTGTCCCAATCCCAGGCCAAAGTAAAAAAAAAATTCCTGTCCTGTCCCACTCCTGGTAGTCACTCCCACTCCCATCCCGCTCCCATCAAGTATGACTCCCGCTCCTGTACTGCTCCTTTAGTTGTTAGGAAAATTGTTTGATTTATTCTTCTCCCAATTCTTTTTAAATATTACTTTATTTGCAGTTTTATTTAAAAAATATGGCAACATGAACAGTTCATCTGTAGTAAAATAGGGAGGTATTTATTGCCTTAATCCAAACAAAAAAACGTCACTAAATGGCACAAATCATAAATATTGAATGGTTTATGGTTCCTATAGTTGCAAAGTTTCTGTTTGTAGCTCTTTTAAAGGTCAGTTACAGAAAGAAATACCTAAAAAAA
>NC_051451.1:4169039-4175184 GCF_001649575.2 Kryptolebias marmoratus | reverse complement strand
AAAAAAAAAAAAAAAAAAAAAAAAAAAATTGTGGTGATCCAAATCACAGTCTGGATCAGACTATATTTAATGGCATTATATCCTTGGTTGGAGGCTTGCATTTTGAGTGTTTCTAGTTAAAGGTATTTTCTGCACCAGTCTGTGCATGCTTTCATATCCATTCATGTAGCTGCATACACATGAATGTATTGTTGTTCATCATGTGACTTTGTTGTGTACAATAATTGTTTTCACATCATTATTATAATTCCCAAGCATGCTCTCTAAATGTTACCAGTCGACCGAAACCTGTAGAAACATGTGTACACCAGTTATTAATATGGCTTGAGACTTGCACTGCACACATTTCCACAGTCATTTCATTTTTTTACATATCTGTAGTTTATTTAGTAAAGGGCATATGCCACATTTTTGTGTGTACACATTATTTGTATATGAGGCCATTGGTGTCATAGTTTGTTTTTATGGTTAAATCCTATTTGAGCTCTCTTTTTATATTTTTAATTGTTAAGGAGTTGTCCAACTTGTCTTCCAGTGATATTTGAAGAACATGTAAAATTGAGGCCCTTTCCATCTGGTGTGGATGTTGGAATAGTATAAAATGAAATGATTGACAGGCAGATTGGGGCACATTCTGAGAAGATACAAACAAACTGAACTGACATAGCAAAGAAATAGCACAGCTGAAAAAGCAACTAGTTTACAAATTCCTGTCACAGGAATACATTTTATCAGTATTTTTGAGATTTCTATGCATTTGGATAATACAACAGCAAATTTCAGTGAAGATGCACGTGGCAATGCACACAGACTCTCATATATACACTGTATAAGTTCCTCTAATGAGACAAGTAGCAGCTTTTCAGAAGTTTGTGAAAAGCTTCACTGCTTTTAATAAATGTCAGACACTTTGCGTACACACCTACACACAACTAGCTTCCATTGCACATGTGACAACTTTCTTGCCAACACTTTGCAGAACAGCTAATTCGAGAAGGGTGTGATTACACATAAATGATCAGAAACACATTTTGAATATTAAACACTCTGGGAAAACACCTTCTAAAATATTTCATTGTGCCTGTTTACTTCCTGAGAAAAGTGTTTTCTAAGCCAAATTTAAATATGTCCCTAATCAAGTACGTTTGGTTTAAAGAGGAAATTAAAAGTGTTTTGAAGCTGATAAAATCAAAACAAAGTCATAAAAGGTGACTGTTTTCAGAGTCTCTCATTAAAATTTTTTTTTCTCTTTAGCATTTTCCGTGATCACTCGGAAAGTGACATATCACGTGCCAAGCACAGGGATGCAAACAAGGCAGTAAATAGCAAATGGAAGTGTGGGAGTGAAATGGTTCAGTGCATCGCAATTAATTGTGTAAACCAACCTTAAAACCGATCCTGTGGTTTCCTGCTCTCCGATCAGCACCCGCTGTTTCCCAACGTCTGACTTTTACCCGCTGGCAGACTGGCACTGGCAGCCTCTACCTGTCTGGATGGGAAAGTACTTGAAGACTGTGTGACATCTTTGTTAAGCAAAACAAAACTGGCTTCTTCTGTTTCGATTTTCATGGATAAACACTGTGATAGCAACTTTCTCAGTGTGCTACAGCGGTCAACCACAGCTTGTCATGGTACCTTCTATGTAACCAACCAAGGACGTAATAACACCCCCACTTTGGGATTTTGACACAAACACTCTAAGAACAAGTCATAACATTTTAAATCAGAGAAATGGACCACTGGAGTGTTTTATGATAGTGTTTAACTAAAAGAAAAACAGGAAAACATTATTTTATCTTATTTCAACTTTAATATTTAAAAGAACTGGATGTCAACCCTGTCTTTTCAAGGTTATAGTAATTTAAAGATATCAAAAATAAGCTACACAATTTATCAACGGTCTTGCAAAATTATTTTGAAAAGCCTTAAATTAATCGTCAGTGACAACACTTGTAACTGTACAACAATAATGGAGTAGGTTTAATCGCAAATAGCTCACTACTGACAAGAACCACTAGTAGGATCCAGCAATTCAATCACAGCACAGGAGCGGAAGGTTAATGTAGCTTTATTGATTAACGGATATATCGATGGCAGCACAGGGAGTACTGGATGCGGGCTGCACAGTGGAACAACGGGAGGAGGATGGCCACCAGAGGAAACTTAATGGAGGTTTGGCTCGGCGAACACAGCAAGTAAGCCACAGGGGGAAGAACAGTCTCTTAGTCTGACGGGCGAGGGTCAGAACCGGAAGGGCAGAGAGCGACGAACTTAACCAGAGGGGCAGGTGAAGAGTCCGGGTCCAATAAACTGGCAGGGGTCGTAGTCCAGGTGTCAGACCTCCAGCAACAATCCAACAGGGGAAAGGCACGAGGGGGAATCGATACACAGGAGGTCAGTCAGGAATTGCTGGAAAACTACTCCCATAATGCTTTTGACAATCTGGCACTGTAGGAGAGGAGAGGGAGAGTATATATAGGACGTGGACCAGGTGTGGGAGAGACATTCAGGATAGGGACACAGGTGACTAGAATGAATAATGATTAGAGGCATGGCAAGGCATTAGAAAGAGACATGATCATAACAACTACAGACCCCAAAATAATTTTTAATGTTTAAAGGGATAGGATTTACTTTGCTTTCCCAAAATGTTGACTTTTGTCTTCTTGAACTATTCTTATGTCAAACAACTTGTCTTTGTTGAAATTCAGTTCATCTTCTGAAACATTTTTTTTAAATAATTTTCTGGTAAATTTTTGAATGCATAACTACTTTAATTCAGACAATAATTATGCCCCTGTTGAAGCAGAACAGGCCCAAACCACAATACTGTCAACATTAGGAATAGGACAGGTTTCACATGCAGTGTGTTCATTATCACCCTCTGCAATAAAAAGGTGGGTGGTAATCACTGTTTTGTGAGTCCATTTGTCTGTCTGTTAGCAAAATATCTCACAAACCACACAATGTAGTTTAATAAATCTCATTTGAAAAGTACATACATGTGATCATTTGATGGAATTAACTGATGTTATCAAACATAAAAATGGTTATAACTCAGACAGTTTTACAGATATTTAGCTAAAAATTTACACATAGTCTACTTGCTTTCTGACAACGCTGGAATTAACTGTTGGCATCAACCCTGCCTGTATGTGAGCAAAGTATCTAATGAACCAATTGTTGTGGTGGGTATGATGAATGATGATGTTTAAAACTCACACACTTTATTACAGCCACTGTGGAGATGACATTTGAAAACACAGTTCATCCTCATTCTTACCCTATTTCTCTTCAACAAACTCTCTTTTGCTCTATGCTGCCATAGCAGGGCTTTCTATAGCAGCAAAATTTTATTTAACCAGGTAAACCCCGTTGAGATCAAGATCTCATTTTCAAGACGGACCTGGACAGCAATAAGTAATTACAGCAACATAACAGAACATAAGTGGATTTACTGTGTAAAACTAAGAACACATTGTAATGTATTGCTGAAAGGGTGTACACAGTACGCTGTCTGTATGTCCCTAATCAGTATCCGTACCTAGTTATTGTCGTCAAAGCTGGCGGGTATATGCTATGCTAATAAAGAGAAACAGAACAAGTCTCGTGCTGACTCCCACCTCATGTTTCTGTCTAAGCTCAACCTATACACAGTATAAGTATATTACATGTCAGAAAGCTGTTAAGAGCAGTAACCATGCAGCCATGACCAAGCAGTTTGAACACCCAAAGATTAACTGGGGTGTTGCAGATTAATATCAAGATTTTCAGAGGTTCAGCTGCCACGTTAGCTTCGTGTTCGCAAGACCCCTCACCATGCTGGAGTCAAAACAGAAAGCAGGCTGGCTAGGTACGTGGATAGGCGAGCAAGGGAGAGAGATTTACAAGATGTTTGAGTGGGTGGATGATGACTCAGACAACCCCGCGGAAGTGCTGGAAAGGTTTGCCGGATACATTAGACCGAGGGAAAATAAACAGATCACCAGACACCACTTCAAGCAGAGAAAGCATGGCACAACAAAGTTTTGACCACTTTGTGAAGGACCTGAGGCTGCTTTTAAAGGACTTTGAGTATGCGGACGCTGATGACATGTTGATTGATGCAGTAATAACCAGAGTTAGAGAGAAATGTGTCCAGGAGAGACTGGCCAAAGCAGTTGAAATTCCCCACCAATTTGAAATGTCTCAAATTCAGATGTGAATTGTTAGAGAGGAAGATGCACAGATGTCACAGGTGTCAACCAGACATAAGTTCAATAACCAAAAAACAGTAACAGGCAGTAACAGGCAGCAGAAACCTGCACAATCAATGCAAGCCATGGAAAATAAAACAAAGAATTGCTCAAAATGTGGGAGAGATCCGAAACACAAGTGGAAAATACCCAGCAAAAGGCTTTATATGTTCCTTCTGTTAAAAACCAAATCACTGGGCGTCAGTTTGCCACAGCCGATCAGTAAGTGCAGGACCCAACAACAGAGGTTGTTTCCATAGTGATGCTAACAGATGATAATTGGCTAGTGGACATTTATATTCTGTCACACAAAGCACAGTTTAGAATAGATACTGGTGCAAAATGCAATACGCTGACTCTAAATTGTTATCAGTCACTAAACCACATGGGTAAGC
The DNA here is from genome assembly GCF_001649575.2 of Kryptolebias marmoratus. Classification (NCBI taxonomy): domain Eukaryota; kingdom Metazoa; phylum Chordata; class Actinopteri; order Cyprinodontiformes; family Rivulidae; genus Kryptolebias; species Kryptolebias marmoratus. Next base: position 4,170,554 of record NC_051451.1, on the reverse strand, counting down.
TAAAGAGCTCCAAAAGTGTGCTGAGAACCTATTCAAATCACAGGATAAAGCCAATTGCTGCAATCGACCTTCTGCTAAAGCACAGCAGAGTTTGAAATAGTGGACGTTGCACAAGAGAATGTGCTCAGTAGCACAACAGTTGAGGCCTTCCGCCTAATTTCTAGACTGGACTCTGTACAAGACAGCAGAGTGGTAAACATCACAAACTCAAGACCACCTGCTGGTCTGGAAAACTTCCCTGAACTTATAGGCACTACAGAAACATTACCAGGCAAATATACAATCAAGATCAATGCCAAAGCAAAACCACTGGTACATCCTGTGGACCGACAACCAGTAATACTCAGAGCAAAAGCTAAGATAAGCTAAATGAGATGCTAAATGATGGCAGTGTCACAGACAATTGTGGTGCATTTGTGCTCTCCACTCTGTAAACCTCATTTTGGTTGCATCACCACTAAATTTTTAGGATCCAAAGGACCCCGATAAACCATGGAAACATCATTGCATTTACTACTGGGGAACTTGAAGGCATAGACTGAGACATTGTATTACCTTGCTGTGGTTAATTACTCACACCAACCTGCTCTCTCTGCATTTCATGTTCCATTCTTCACTGTAAAGTGTGAAAAGGGAAAATCCTTCCAACAACGTCACTACATATGTCACAACCTGAAGCTGCTTTCACTTGAATTTGGTTCCATTTTCCTGTCACACAAACACAGTGAAGAAGAATTTTTACCTTTTATTTTCATAAAAACAACAAAGATGTATAAATGGCAGAGTAACAACTGATTATTTTAAATAGCTAAAAGGAGGACTTGGAGTGTAATAACAAACTATAACAAAATAATAACAAACAAATTTCACACAGATACTTTTTTTTAAAAAAGGAACAGTCCAAGTCAGTCACCAGGGCTCAATTCATAATGCAAAGTTCTCTTAAAAAGGCAGTTGTAAGTCAGTCATTTTACTTGAGACCCCACACCAGCAGGGGGAGCTAGTACAGAATGCCGGTCATGCAGTTCCATTCACATAAGATGAAGATCAGTACCATGTTTCCACACCAATGAACCAGGAAATGGAGTTGTCAGCATGTCTTAGTTATACATCAGCGTCAAGATCCTTCCACAGGCACTCTACAAAAACATGGAACAAGAACTAAGAAGAGGCCTGATCGTTACCTAAATAAATTAATTTACAGCCACACAACCAAAAGAAAATGACCACTTTCCTTTAGCTGAAGTATACAGAACGTTGAATCAAAAAAATGGCACACCAACCGCTCGCCACAAGTCATCCAGAGTATAGCCGAAGAAGTGGGCGTTTCCTCCTGCTCTCCAGGTGCACCTCTGATCCTAGGTCCATCCATTCCATTCTCTTCCGCTTATCCGGGGTCGGGTCGTGGGGGCAGCAGCCTAAGCAGGGAGACCCAGACTTCCCTCTCCCCAGCCACTTGGGCCAGCTCCTCCGGGGGAATCCCAAGGCGTTCCCAGGCCAGCCGAGAAACATAGT
>NC_051451.1:4160302-4168276 GCF_001649575.2 Kryptolebias marmoratus | reverse complement strand
GCCTAGAAATTCTGTCCATAAACGTTATGAACAGAATCGGTGACAAAGGGCAACCTTGGCGGAGTCTAACTCTCACCGGAAACGAGTCCGACTTACTGCCGGCAATGCGGACCAAGCTCTGACACCGGTCATATAGGGACCTAACAGCCCGTATCAAAGGGCCTGGTACCCCATACTCCCGAAGCATCCCCCTCAAGGGACACGGTTGAACGCCTTCTCCAAGTCCACAAAACACATGTAGACTGGTTGGGGGAACTCCCATGCAGTGATCGAGATTTCTGGCCCAATCAGTGAAATCCCCCTATTCCTCTCAGGGCTGCTTTTTTTTTTTTTTTATAAACATTTACCACACCCAGCTGTAGAATAACACACACACATCCCACTGGGGCGGACCTTAACAATATGGATTCAAGTACATTAAATTCCCTTTATGGTAATAAGCTGGGGTCTTGAGACATGCAACAGATAACCTTTGAACAGTTATTTTTGACAATGTGAGCTTAGGAGCCCACAATCCACTTCCCAAGAAGGGATTGTACCTGAAGACAATGTCTCAACTTGGAACTCAGGCCCCATCACCTGACAGCACAGATGTAACCCAGTTACCTCAGTACAAATAAGAGATATTAGATTCACACAGCACACCAAAACAAGTAAACATAAAAATACAAAATAAATCACACCAGTAATAATAATAATAATAATATTAATAAGCTCTGCAAACCAACCCCCCCCCCCCAAAAAATAAATAAAAATGCACCACAATTGTCTGTGACAGCTGCATCACTAAAGTTAGTCACAAACAAAGACAAACTCCGAATAACTCAACTCTCAACTCAACTCAAAAATCAACTCTCGGTTCAGGGACAAAAATTCTCCTAATATTCTGCTGGTGCTTTTGGTGAAACAGGCTACATTTCTTTGGCTCTAATTTATTAATGTTTCCACTCCAGTTTCCATAAATCCATAGTAATTATTGCCACTTCGTCCTCACTTAAAATTAACTTTTCAAACCCCTTTTGCCTCAAAGTTTTAACGTCTTTGATTTAATCTGACTCTCCTGTTCAACTTTTATGCAGATTCCACCTCATGTCAATATTTTGGTACCAAATTCAAACTTTCAGTAATTGTGGTAGTGTAGCAGGAAGAGCCTGCCCCAATATTCAAAACACCTGGCACCTAATCACCTCATGATGGGTGGAGAGTATAAAGGGAGACTCTCTCACCTGGTTGCTTTATGCTGGCATTTGGTTGCACATCACTGGAAAGTTCGCTTGTGTAGTGTGCAGGTCTAAAACTCAAACATCAGTAAGTAATGTTTCTCCTTCTGCATAAGATCTACAATTTCAGTGTTTGACTTGAATTGTTAAAATCTAGAAACCACTGGAAGTTTCCTGCTTGGTACTGGGGTGTGGCTGCAATTCACCCTCCCCAGTGCAGTTTGATGTAAAACAGAACATATTGGCAAGCTGATCCTCCCGCTGTGGGCCGGTAAGGATTCTCTGGTTGGGGTGGAGGCATCCAGCTCTGGTAGGTGACAGTGGTTTCCTCTGCCTTTTACCAACTTCTGTAAATCTCCTATTAACCTTTTGATTTAATTTCAGCTCTGACACTGCTGCAGCTCGCTGGAGACCCTGCTGTTTTGTTTCACTGCTTGATTTCATTTTTTTGTTTAGTTTACCTTGTTTCATCCGCTGACTGTATTTTATTTTTTTAACAGTTTTGTTTAATTGGTTACTTTTGAGCATTCTATTGCTTGGTGTGGCCTCCAGCGTTGCTGCAGGTAGCAGCCTTGGATTCTTTTATTTTATTATTATTTTATTAAAGTATTGATGTTTTTAATTATGTTGGAGGTAACCTCATTTTAGTCTTTGGCCAAGTGTAAATTGTATTTGTGTTTTTTTTGTATTTGCTTGTTTGACCCCACCCTTTTGTCTCCAGGCTGAGAGCTGAAGGTAGTGGGAGGGGCCTCCAGGGAGACTGGACCTGTGTGTTGTGCGAGTGGCCGGTGTTGGGATTTCTTCACGACTGCATGCCTGTTCACAAGTGTTTGGGGTGATTTATTCATTTACTTTAGGAACCAGTTCCCATTTGGACCGCCCTCCCCCTGCTGGTAGGCCTCAGTACTGTGCACTTCCCTTCCTATTGTGGTTCCTTATGTTTTGTCTCTTTTAAAAAACAAACATGAAACAATAAACTGTAATTAACTTTGGGAAAAGTCTTGTTCTCTTTGGTCATGAACCTTGAGTGCCAGTAGGCACTCTATTTCCTTGGGTGCAATTCCCAAGGTGGTGTTGTTGACAACTTCTGGTTACCCTGCTGTGAGAAGCAGAGTATCAGAGTTATACCTTAGTGTTGCCACAGTAGCATGAAATGGACTCTACAACCCACACAAGTGGATCAGGTAGTGCAGCTCATCCAGGATGGCACATCAATGCAAGCTGTGGCAAGGTTTGCTGTGTCTGTCAGCATAGTGTCCAGAGGCTGGAGGAGCTACCAGGAGACAGGCCAGTACACAGTATACAGGAGGCCGTAGGAGGGCAACAACCCAGCAGCAGGACCGCTACCTCCGCCTTTGTGCAAGAAAGAACAGCAGGAGCACTGCCAGAGCCCTGCAAAATGACCTCCAGCAGGCCACAAATGTGCATGTGTCTGCACAAACTGTTAGAAACAGACTCCATGAGGATGGTATGAGGGCCCGATGTCCACAGATGGGAGTTGTGCTCACAGCCCAACACCATGCAGGACCCTTGGCATTTGCCAGAGAACACCAGGATTGGCAAATTCGCCACTGGCGCACTGTGCTCTTTACAGATGAAAGCAGATTCACACTGAGCACATGTGACAGTCTGCTCTCCATGGCGTCTCCAATCTGCTGCCTGCAACATCCTTCAGCATGACCAGTTTGGCAGTAGGTCAGTAATGGTGTGGGGTGGCATTTCTTTGGAGGGCCACACAGCCCTCCATGTGCTCGCCAGAGGTAGCATGACTGCCATTAGGTACCGAGATTAGATCCTCAGTCCCCTTGGAAGACCATATGCTGGTGCGGTTGGCCCTGGGTTCCTCCTCATGCAGGAGAATGCTAGAGCTCGTGGCCCGCTTGCTCCCCAGACATGAATCTGATTGACCACATCTGGGACATAATGTCTCACTCCATCCACCAATGTCACGTTGCACCGCAGTCTGTCCAGGAGTTGGCGGATGCTTTAGTCCAGGATAGTTGTATCTGTAATGCAGTTTTGTCTGAGCATATCAGGTGACTTTTTGTTTTAACCTCACAAATCTGATAATTACGAACCTTCTCCTATGCCTACAAATCATTAACTATGTGTGCACGAGTCGCCTGATTAAAAATGCATTCACGCACAACTCAGGGTACGAATTACAAATCTTTTGAGACTCATTTCATTCTTCTGGGGAGCCTCAGATTTGTGCATAAGTGGTGCGTTCAAATGCAGGTGTAAAGCTGTGTCATCTGAGTTTTGTTCGGAATTTAGTGTTTTATCGTCTTGGCATTTGGCACTGGATTTGTGCCGAAGTGGTTAAAGACATATTGATGTGAGAGATTAAAATATATATATATATATATATATATATATATATCAGCACTCCTTAGTTACACCTAACTAAGGGGTGTAACTAAGACTGTATTTATATATATGCATTTGTGAGCTGTACAACTGTAAATACATGGGTAAAAGAAACGACCACTAGGTGGTAGAATTCTTCTCTGGCCAGGAAAAGCATTCAAACTGAGAGGCAAAAAGAAGACATGGCAGGGTGTCCCAGTGGTCTACCCTCAAAAATATGTGGATGTTAAAACCTGCACGTTTTACTGTCCATATTATTATTTGATTTTAATATTTAATTGTTCGGGTTTAGGTGACCCGGAAGTTTGGTAAGGAGCGCTAGCAAATATCAAACGTTAGCTTGTTCCCTGCCACCATGCACATTATTTACGTAGAAACCTCAAAGACTGGCTCTGTCTATTGGAACTAACGTGTCAGTGCGGCCGCCATCTTGGCTGGGTCCCTCACAAGCACCCCACTTTTTTTTCTTTGTACGGAGGAAGCTGTATGCCCAACCAAAATAATCAGAACTCTCTGAATCTTTACCCAATTTTCACACAGTTTGGTTTGTTACAAACAGAAGAGATGTTGTTCTGATACAGGACACTTTCACACTTTGAAAATACGTACTTTCAAGACCTCCACTGAGACACAGGAAGGTGGAGCGCTGTCGTTGACCTACACTGAGACACGGGAAGTTGGAGTTCCGTTGTCAAACTTCACTGAAACACGGGAAGGCTGAGGGGCCCGAGGCAGCGGGAGTGGAGGCTGAGGGGCCTGCGGGACCAGCACTGGAGACACTGAAGGCACTGTTGGTGGCACTGCAGACACTGAAGGGACTGCAGGCGGCGACTTTCTTTGGTGTCTCTGTCTGCAAGGAGCTGGAGCCACAGGAGACCCAAAGGGCGCTGCAGCCACTAGAGAATCCTCCGGCAGCCAATGGCTGGACACACGGAGGAGGTGGGCATGACCCGTGGCGTAATCTCTCCTGGTGTTAGGATCTGTCTGGGTCAGCTCTCTGTGTTTCAGGTGGAGCCGTTGTGGGCAGGGCAGGTGGCTGCAGGCGCCCACCTGCAGCAACCTGCCCGCTGTGCCAACTCCCGGCTGGCACAGTGATCTCCTGGTTCCTCCTCGCTACACCGCAAGTCCCGACCGAGCCTGCTCCATCCTCCATCGGTTCCACTTTCCGGACTCCACCACCAACCACCAACAGTCTCTCTGTTCTCTCCACCGACCAACTGGTGACTACAGACCCCAGATCCATCACCCCACCTCCCCTCCCGGCAAACAAACACCACCTCAAAGTAAGCCAGTTTTTTCCATTCACCAATCTACTTCCTGTTCACCGCTCATCACTACCAGTTTACCTCCAGAGCTCCCGCTGTCCTCCCGGTCTCGTGTTCCTCCATTCCTGAGACCCTTTGTGCCATTCACCTACTCCCAGTTTCCTGTGCCTTGAAACCTGGCTGTCAATCCCTTTAAATAAAACTGTTAAACTTTACTCTGGTTTCGTTTCCTGAGAGTTCTCTGCATGTGGGCAAAACAGCTTAAAACCAACATGACAGAACAGTCTGGCCAAACTAGCCCAGCAGAGTCTCTCAGGGAAACCATAGTACAACAACAAGCCTTACTTCAGTCTCACGAGTCCGTTCTCCGGTCACTTAGTAATCACCTAGATGCCACAAACCAACGTTTTGATAAGATTGATCAGATTACAAACCTTCTTTTGGGCATGCAATCCACTCCTTCTCCACCAGATGCCGCCACCACACCAACAGCCACTCAATCATTGCTTTCCTCCCGCAATATTACTTCTCCTAACCCTGAAAAGTTTTCTGGAGACATGGGCAGTTGTGGGGGTTTTCTGTTTCAGTGCATCCTCACGTTTAACCAGTCACCGCACTGTTTTCCTCATGACGACGCCAAGATTTCCTTTGTCCTTGGCATGCTCACTGGCAGAGCTTTAAGATGGGCGGAGGCTCATTTTCAGGGTTCCTCTGGGTTTGGTTGTACCTACACAAAATTCTTAAACAAATTTAAACTAGTTTTCTGTAAAGACTAAGATCAGACCTCTCTGTCCCACGAACTATTGTCGCTGAGAAAGGGTCAGAAAACAGTAGCTGATTTTTCAATCGAGTTTCGATTTGGCTGCACCTTGCAGTTGGAACCCATGTGCACTTAAGAGTGCTTTTTTCCATGCCCTAAACGAGTCATTGAAAGACGAATTAACCCCCTTGGACAAACCTAAAACTCTCGACGAGCTCATTTCCCTGGCCACATGCATTGACAACTGCTTAAGAGAAAGAAGGAACCATCGAACAACACAATCCACCAACTCAACTGAGCATTCGTTTCAAAGGAAGAGAGCAGTTTAACCTCCACCCAGATCACCATCCCCAAGACCAGAGCCCATGCAGATCGGGCAGACCTGTTTAACCCCTGAAGAATAACAGCGCTGAAGAGACGCAAACTTATGTATTTACTGTGGTTCTGCCGGGCATTTCATTGCTACCTGTCCCGTGTGCCCAAACTAGCAGGTCCGTCAGGGCGAGTGGGGAAACTGCTCGATCGATCCCTAGTAAATCAAGCCAACATCGAAACTGTTGTTTCCCTCAGCGTTTCCGCTAATGATGGAAAGATCCTCCCAAAGATCACTCACAAGATCAAGCCTCTACAATTAATCATATATGGTAATCATCACGAGACTATCTCCCTTTTTGTTTTTCTCATTTCTCAGTCCCCCATTTTCTTTGGGTTTAACTCAGGGGTGGCCAATCTTTCCTGCATGTTTTCCTTGTTTCCCTGCTCCAACGCACCTGATTCAGTGGTTAAATTACCTCTTCTTGTTCTACAGAAGTCTGTTAATCACCCATTGATTCAAATCAGCTGTGTTGTTCGGTACACTCAAACCCCTCCATCACGGTAAAGTGTCAGCCCAGGGAGGGGCAGACAGTACAGGATTGTGAAAATATATTATTAAGTTCTGACTATATGCCATATGTCAGAACCAGATTAAAAGTATGATGGGTAAAAAAGTAGGTTTGTGGACATTTTGGGTCAAAATAATTTACTCTACTAAATGATTAAATGCTATGTTTATGCTATCACTTTCAACATCTCCATCATTATTGAAATCCCCCATTATTATGACTTTATCAGTATTCAATACTGAGTCAGATATAAAGTCTCAGAACTCAGCCGAAAACTGAGAAGGACTTGTTTGATATATAACAACAAATATTTTTAAAAAAACTTTCTGACTTCCATTTCTGATTTGAAAGATGGAGGGTTCAAAGACCCAAAAGGATTATAACCAATGTTCCCTCTAATTTTTCATGTGTCTGGGCATACACACAAGCACCCTGTGTACACTGAGGACCACTGTGAGCCACATCATGTATGCGCACTATGGCCACACACCAGTATTACACCTGTTATAAATCTGGGATCATAGCAAGTTACAATGACTTATTAAAAGAATCAGATGACAGCAACAACTTCCATTAGTTTGTTTTGAATATAAGTGATTTGCCCCACTTAAAATGAAAAAAACTAAAACATTGCTGTTCATGAGATGTATAGTATGTTATATGTAAGAGTCCTGCTTTGGCCATAGTGAGAAATGAGACATTACACCTTTCAGACATAACTTTTTGTTCACATTAAAACATTCACATTCTGCACAATGAAATGGGTGCTCTAGCTTGTGATACTGTATAAATTCTTCTTTGTCTGTAAAATATTTATTTACAGAGTTTTTTCATGTCTGTCTTTCTCACTTCTCCAATGGTTGTACACTTTGTCCAGGTTGATGGCTCCATCTTGCTCTTGCTTTGACTATGTGCATCAGCTGGTCCAAATGTGCCACTTCAAGATGATTTCTGGATGCTGTTTTGATATGATTCATTAAACTAAATCCTCTTTCACAATCAGCAATGGATGCTTGAAATGTTTCACAAATATCCACGAGCTGTGAGATCTCCTTTAGCTCCTCACATTTAAGTGCTGCAGCCACCATATCTGAGAATGTGCTGACTGACCCCTGTTTAAGTTTTTGCTTCATTATAGACTTGAATTCAACATACTGACTGTTAATGGGCTCCATTGACTGTGGGTGGGGGAGAATGTCCTCGTATTTCTTTGCCAGTGTAGAAATGTCTGCTGATCCTGAAGTCAGAAACTGATGTCTGAGCTCAATCAATCAATCAATCAATCAACTTTATTTATATAGCACATTTTAAAAACCACAGGGGTAGCCAAAGTGCTGTACAATAGATAGAAAAAAACAGTAAAAAGGAAATAGATAAAACAAATAAACAGATAAAAAAGATAAATAGATAAAAAGAGACATACACATACGGGTTCACAGCAGGTATGTTTTAGGTGCCAAGGAAGACAAAAATCA
>NC_051451.1:4151387-4159160 GCF_001649575.2 Kryptolebias marmoratus | reverse complement strand
TTTTTTTAAGTAGAGGACGTACAAATGCATGTTTAAAAACCCCAGGTACTATACCTGAAGAAAGACTAGTGTTGATAATCTGGAGCACATTTGGCCCAATAGTAGCAAGTACCTCTTTAAACAAGCGAGGTGGGATAGAATCTGCAGGGGAGCCAGAGGGCCTCATGTGGCCAACTGTGTCCTGAAGAAGAGAGAAAGACACCGGCTCGAACTGATCAAAAATAGACGAGCAGTGCAAAGGGATAGAAGGGTCGTAGGAAGGCTGAGAGATACAAGCTCTAGTTGACACAATTTTATCAGTGACAAAGGTAAGGAAACTTTCACAGATTTCAGTGGAGGAGTCAAAACCAAGAAACTTGGGAGCATGGAGAACAGTATCTATGGTTTTGAACAGAACACTGGGATTATTACAATTAGAAGCCATTATCCCTGAGAGATATTTGTTGCAATGCTTCAATGTCAAATGCTGACCACTCCTTTAATTCATCCTCTGGAAAACAAGCATCCATGTGATCACAGAGCTTACTAATAAAAAGAGTAATCTCACCAGTATTTCTGCCATCAGTTGATGAGGTCCCCATTGCCTCTTTGACACGGTCACTCCACTGTACATCCTTCTCCTTCAAGTATTGGAAACGCAACTTCTCACTCTTTGCTCTTGCAAAGCAGTGTCCTTCCATCACAGTCAGGTTGCGTCTTTGAAAAGACAGGCAGAGTTGTACCAGCTCACCTAAAACATCTCCCAGAGCAGGGAGATTAACCTTGAACTTGGAATCATTCAGCTATCTGTAGCAGTACTTTGCCACTGGATCCTTGTTATCAGTGAATTCTCTTTTGCAATATTCTTCAAGCAGTGTAGTTCCTCAGAACAGCAATTGCAGCTTGGTGCCGCGACAGCCATCGCACTTCATTCAGAGGCCTGAATGACAGTGTATCTTCCTCGAGAATCCTTGCTAGATCCTCCATTTTGTCCCTCTTCACAGCTGACCGGGAGAAAGTGGAATACACAGTTCTAAGAAGAGTTTCTACATCTCTCATCAAAGGCACATCTTTCCAGGCATCATCAATACCCAAGTTCTCTCTATGGGCCACACAATGTTGTTCAGTTAGGTGTGGTATTGGGCGCTTTAACAAAGCTGCAACTCCCTTGGGTTTTCCCAGCATTACTACTTGTAAAGCACCATCGGATGTCAGCATCACCATTCTCTGCATGTCCAGTCCATTTTTGAAATAAAACTGAGTTGTTGCCTCCACAATATCCTGAGCAATGCATGCTGTCAGCTGGATAATGCCACCAAACACAGTTTTATAGTTCACATCATTTTCCTCCCTGTATTTTATATATATGACTAGCATTTTGTGTACTGTTATGTCTGTGCTCTCGTCTACTATGAGGGTTTGCCAGGGTGCATTTTTAACATTGCATATAGTCTCATTCTGCACGATCTCATTGATTGAGTTCACAAATTAAAAGCATAGTTTTTGCTTCGCCAGCGTTCTGGTATGCTCACATACTTTGCCATGTGATCATGGATTTGTTGAACTGACAGCATTGATGTATTCATTTGGATCCTGAGCAAGTTAAAGTACTCATTGACAATATTTTACTTTCCATCAAATTTTTTTTTTTTTTTGTGTAGCAGTTTGTTCCTTTTCTCTCTGTCTTTTGTGCTATCCTGCAATAATGTACCGATCCCTTTTCCAATCTTTGGTCTTCGTAGAATTCCAACAGCATTCAAATGACTTTTCTGCTGAATCTGATACTTGAGGTAGTCCAACTTCCATTCAGTCCAATTTTTTCACTCTGAAAACTCGCTTGCTACTTTGGCTTCGCTGCATGTTTTGCAGAGCAAATCTTTCTCACTCAAAAAGAAAAAATCTCACCCAGTTTCATCACTTGTTTTTCTATTTGCACAAGCTCCAACAGCCATTCCATCTTAAAAGAAGCGCATTTCTTTTTCACTTTGGCTTGATGAGTGGATGTCCCACTGCCCGTTCGCTTAGCCATGATAGGGTGTTAGCTTTGGTGTCTCTTAGGACCGCCGCACTGTTCCTACCTAGCAAATCCGCATGGTGCCACAGCGCATATGGGCAAGGCACGTACACACAATAGTATGTGATGATTGGCTGCGTAGTGAACCGTATCGTATCATTGGCTGGACACCTGTCACTCACTGAGTTAGATTGTTATATGTTATTGGTCCATAGTCAAAACTGATGTCTGAGCTCAATGTCCAGTTTACGTTGGATTTTATTTTATGCGCTGCATAGATTTTATTGTGCACTGAGAATGTGCGAGCAGTGCACGATTGCACAAGCTCGCAGCTTAGAGGGAACATTGATTATAACTAATAATTGGTTTAGCATTAATCAATAATCCTGACTGAAAAATAGCACCCAACTCCTCCACTTCAACCTGCCGTTCTTGGAACATAAAAATGTAGATAATTAATTAATATTAACAAAATCCTCTTTTTGTAGCCAGCTTTCTGTTAGACAAAATAAATCAAGTTGATTAGCAATTATCAAATCAGTAATTCACATAGACTTAGATGAGATAGATCTTGTGTTAAATGGTCCACATTTAATGGTGTCATTTTTCAGTTCTGGTAAAGTTTTCTAAAATTATTATGATTTAATTTTATTGAGCTCAGTTTTGATTTATTTAATTTCTCATTGCAGTTCTCCTTTTTAACAACTGGCATCGCTTGTCATGGTTTTGGTATTTTGTTTGGTGTTTTTGTAATTCTTGTTTTGTTTTGGTTATCTGTTGCCCTGTCACTATCCACCTCCCCAGTACTTTTCCTATCATGTCTGCCATGCCCATCTCCACCTGTTTGTAATCATTCTCACTCATCTGTACCCATTTTACTCATCATCTTCTGCCTTTAAGAACCGGTCACTTTTCATCACTCTTCACTGGATCATTCCACTTTGTCTGCTTGTTTTTCGCTCCTTGTCATGCCATGCCCTGTTTCTTGTTTTTTTTTTTTTTGGATTTTGTTAGTGTTCGTTTTGCTGCCACGCCAGCCTTTTGTTTGTTATTTTAAGTTAATAAATTAGTTTCCATTCATTGACGCAATGAGTCTGCGTTCTGGGTTCACCGCCGTCTCCCCGCCTTCTGACATCGCTACTGGAAAAAATACTGATACATAGCAGGTTGGGTTCAAGAAGAAGACTTGTGAACACAGGTACATTCTTCATACAAAATTATTTTTTGAGTAAATTTTATATACTATATCTTAAACATTTTGAGGCTACATCTGTCATTGGTCTTTAAATCTGGTAGCAAATATTACTAAGTGTGATAACTAATTAGATAATGGGAAATTACAGAGAGCTTGTCATTGTCATGACGTTGTTCTGCAGTAAAACAACATGTTAACTTCCATCAATAAATACAGAAGCTTTAGGCTCATTGAACAAACCTGCTTGCTCTGGCAGTTGTGCCACATTTGTATTATCACAGCTACCTGTTCCCTCCATGGAAGAGCAGCAAGTCATGAGGCGGATGATTCACTTGTTCATTAAAATCCTGTCTGTCATTTAATCCACAGGGAGCAGGGACAACTTTCACCATCATTCAAACCAGCCAATTACAGCAGCTCACCTTCAGCCCAAGATACACATCAGTGTGGTGGACTGTGGTTAAAAATGGCAGCCTAACAAGAGAAAAATTCAATCTCAATTATTGGGTAGCACCTGTCCTGAATGTCCTTTGAATGCACAGAGGGGCAGAGGGAATTTTTAGTTTTAATGAAAGACTGAATCACCAGGCATAGGCAGTCTTACTTTAGTGTTTTACAGGGCCTGTCATCCATCTTAGCTCCTGCAGTACTGTACTTTAGCAGACCTTCAAGCAGTGGTGGGAGGACACAGGCACCCTGCAGACACAGCATTAGGATGTTTATACTGTTAGTGTGTTCCTGTTTTTATCATCATTGCATGCAGGAATGCTGCTGTTTAATTATAGGGGACCAATGAGAAGTTTTAAACTGAAAGTGGCATATTTTAATATCTTTGATAGATGTCTGATGGTGAAAAAGGAACTGTGGATGTTTGTTGTAAGGGATCGGTGAAAAATAACTAGATCAAGCACATCACAACAACATGAAGTTGTCTACCAAAGAGCTGCAAGTAAAACTCTGGGTTTGTTTAGAAATACTATGTTTTCATGTTCAGAAAGTTAAGATCGCTATTTATCACTCTGCACCTTGTGGGAGGCATCTAATCAATCTCAAATTCATTCTGCAACATAACAATGACAACAAAGTCACAGCTAGAGTCATAAAGAATTGTATTCAGCAACAAGAAGAGCAAGAAGTGAATTATCGTGTTGTTCATGCAGCATTTAGTTGTTTGCTGTTGCATAGTAGTTTTTCTGGTAAATGAGCTTTGGAAGACAGCTCAATCTAATGTTTTCTTTTATTTTTCTTTTTATCTGGTTCTTTTACCCCAGAGTCTGAACTAAATTCAAACTTTTCTTTGAATAGATTTGGATTTATGTGTTGTGGTGTGGATTTCAACAGGGCAGCTGGGCCACAAGGTGTCTTTTTCTTTGTCGTTGTCCTTTGAGTTAATGAAAGTCAGTATTTGCATCATCTTTATTGCCTCTACTTCAGCTCACTTCCCCACTGGATAGACTTTGATCAGGCGTAATCAGTGTTTCACTCATGAGCACAATGTACACACTTGGCCACGTTTGCCTTAAGATGACTTTGTTCCGACTCCTGCATAAACACAATTATATTTTTGTAATTACTTCATTTCATGCTGCTCAGGACCTTTTGATATGCAAGGTCTTATAGCTTGGTCTTAAAATGATTAAAACATAAAGGTGAATTTCCAGCATTGATCTTGGGACATAAAAGTTAATGTAAAGTCTTTATTTGGGAGCCTTTTAAGTTCCTGAAGACTGCAAAAGGTGGCACATTAAAGGCATAAAGATGACAGCTCTGTCACACAGAGTGCAGAGTATGACTCTACCCTCTGTTCCTGCAAAAAAACTCATTTGTAAACTTCTTTTTAACGTTGTAGTGAAGTGAGTTCCCAAGGCTTTAAAAGAAAGATTTAAAAATCACATTAATGCACACAAATCATAAAATTTATCTCCACCAAGGAGGTTATGTTTTCAGTAGTGTTGGTTGGTTAGAAAGATTACTTAAAAACTAATGAACAGATTTGGATTAATTTTTCTGGAAATGTTGGGGTTGTTACACAAAACAAGTGATCACATTTTCACAATCCAGATCCTACAATTTTTAATGACCTTATGTGGAGGTTTGCACTCTCCGTGTGCTTTAAATATAAACCAAAAAGTACAAGTGAAACAATGGGGCGTAAAAAAGAATAGTATTTATAGCCATCCCCTGTAGATGAAAAGCAGATGCAAAAGTTAATTCTATTTATAACCACTTGAGCACTGACACTAAAACATCTATAGAGCCCATGCAGATTACATCAGAGAATCAACTGATTAATTTTTATTCCTCATCTTTTATGACAAGCTTCCTTTGTTTGTTTTTTGTGATGTAATGATAATCCTGTTAAATGTGTTGTTTGTTAAGAGGCTGTACAAATCGTAAGGGGGACAAATCAAACCTATCATTCCACTTTTTTAAAAGAAAAAAAGAAAAGGCCCAGAATGGAGGTCCAAAGCAGCAAGTAAAAAAGAAAACTGTGAGCAAGGTACATTGCTATAATTGACTGAATAGTTTAGTTAGGCCCTGGTGGAGCTCTAATAAGGCAATAAAAGTTGACTATTAAGAGAAAGTATAAATAGTAACAAGGTTTTTGGCGTAGACTTAAATTTTCTGCCACCTTCCTTCTCATTTATTGTTCTCCTGGGGCCTCCTGAGTGGGGTGTGCTCTACTGTTCTTCGAGCAACTTGTCTTTCCGTCCCCCATCCAAAGAAGATACCTACAAAAGACTCAGTGGACTGCGAACTCTAAAATCTGTCCAAAAACCAAGTTTCTTAATATGGATTTACTTCAACACTAGAAATATCCAAATAAACTAATAAATCCCAATAAGGCATTTAAAAGCCTGGTTAGAAGTGGAAAAAGTAAAATTTATCAACAAAATTAAGGAAATAAGCAATCTAATGAACATTTTGGTTAATATAAATTGTTTTCTTACTACTTATGTTTTGTGAATGGAATAAGTTTTTTCATAGAATGTATAGTGCAGTCCATGCTGAGTGAAGGAGGAGGCTGATGTGAATTTTGTGTTAAGGCATATTGTGTCACTTCCTGTTTTGCCTGCTGGTAGCGAGTGATTTGTTGTTTTTTTATTATCCCCATTTTGGATTTGCTTAATTTCTCTCTAATAGCTGGTTATGTATCACAGAGCTTTAAGGTTGCTGAAATTAAACATTTACCTAAGAAATCCTATCTTGATTCAAGAGTTCTGGCTAATTTAGACCTATGTCTAATCTCCCATTCAGCTCAAAAATTCCTAAGAAAATAGCTGCAAATCTATTGTGTGAACATCTGGACAAGAATAAGCTGTTTGAGTTTCAGTCAGGGTTTAGAGCTCAACATTGCACCAAAACAGCACTGGTGAAAGATAGTACTAATCAGACCCTCCAGGATTTCGCGATGTTGCGATCGCAACTATTAAGGCAAAATCAAGCAAACCCCGTGAAATCACAATTTTTTGCAACTTTGCCCAAAACACCGCAACTTTCCTGCAACTTTAACCCAATATTTATGGTTGAATACAAAATAACCTCAAATAAATCACGAAGAAGAGATGTGACATCATGTCCTGTTAACATCAGAATGCCAGGAGCGTGCAGGAACAGTGACCAAAGCCAAAATGTGCGCTATGCTTCACATTTTCCCACAAAGATTTCAGCAAAGGACCGCGCCAAACACCTCAGTGAAGTTAGTTTGAAGTTGGATATTGGATATTCGCGCTCCGCGGAGTTAGCGGCGTCTAGCTCACGGCTGACCCGAAACAGGAACGCTAATGTCGGCCAGCTGTCCCTAAGTGTAGCTTTCCTGTTTCGGGTCAGCCGTGAGCTAGACACCACTAACTCAGCGGAGCGCGAATATCTAATATCCAACTTAAAACTAACTTTACTGCGGTCGCAAACCAGTTTCCTACCCAGCTGCACGAGAGTGGGGGGAAGCTGTTTTGCACGTCCTGCAGTGTAATTATGGAACATAAATGCATCGACACACACTTTGTGTCTGCAAAACGTGAGGAGAGCTGCAGACGAGGGACAATCCAGAAATGGTCATGAATGTCAGTTTAGAAGCTATCAAAGTTCTCAAATAAAGCCCCTTTTGACAATGTCAATCTTTGTTGGTAATTATCTTACAAAACTAGAAAGTATTTTTGGTTTATATATTAAAAGTTATGGTTTTTTTATTGATTTTAGTAAAAAAGAACCGCAACATTTCATCGTAACTTTTAGGAAAATGCCCTGCGAAATCAGGCATTTTAGCCCGCGATATCCTGGAGGGACTGACTAATGATATTCTCATGGCCTTAGATAGTGGACTTGTGTCCATACTTGTCCTGTTAGATCCCAGTGCTGCATTTGATACAGTTGATCACAGTATCCTATTACACAGGCTTGAGTGTGATATTGGGATTACAGGAACAGCTCTAAAATGGTTTAAATAATTTTATTTTTCTTTTCAAATTTGTTATTTTTATTGATGAATCTTATTCAAACACCAAAGTTTGTCATGGAGTTTCTCAGGGTTCAGTGCTTGGACAATTACTTTTTCCCTTATATATATATATATATATATATATAT
>NC_051451.1:4140196-4149703 GCF_001649575.2 Kryptolebias marmoratus | reverse complement strand
CCATCAGTGAGTCAGACAAACAAGGATTCTAACGAGCCTCCATTGTTAGGAGAGTGAGAACAATTTGCAAGCAATCCAGCTTACATCACATCTCAGCTTTAAAAGCTCAACTCCACACTCTCTATTTCTGAATTGAGAAAGCTCCTCGGATGAATAGTGGAACGTCTTCAGCTACAGAATAGAAGTCCAGTTGTTTTTGTTTTTTAACTTTTTTTGAATTTACCATATATACTGCCATAAGTAAAGTTATTAGACAACATAGGATACGTTTTCATTGCTATGCTGATGACATTCAATTATATTTATCCATGAAACCTGATGAATCCAATACATTACTTAAATTACAAGTATGTCTTAAAGACATAAAATCCTGGATGACTCTTAATTTTCTGCTTTTAAACCTGAGCATCTTAGGAACAAATTTTGCAGCCTTTCACTTCCTCTGGATGTCATTAATTTGGCCTCAAGTTCTATTGTAAAGAACCCTGGTGTTATTTTTGATCAGGATATGTATGTTAACCTCCACATTAAAAATGTTACCAGGACTGTTTTCCTTCACCTAAGTAATAGCACTATAAAAAAAAACATCTTGTCTCAAAATAATGCAGAAAAACTGATTCATGCATTTATCATGTCTAGGCTAGACTATTGTAATTCTTTATTATATGGGTGTCAAAAAAACTTTTTAAAAGGTCTTCAGTTGATCCAAAATGCTGCTGCCAGAGTTCTGATGAGAGTCAGACGTAGAGATCACATTTCTCCAGTTTTAGCTTCTCTCCAAAGGCTCCCTGTCAAATTCAGAACAGAGTTTAAAGTTTTACTTCTAACATACAGAGCTTTCAACAACCAAGCTCCATTTTATATTAAAGATCTTATTGTTCCAAATTTTTCTAGCAGAACACTTCTCTCAGACTGCAGGTTCACTTGTGGTTCCTAGAGTTTCCAAACGTAGAACAGGAGGCAGAGCTTTTAGTTAATAGGCTCCTTTCTTGTGGAAACAACTTCCAGTTTCTGTCCATGAGGCTGACACCCTGTCTACTTTTAAGACTAGGCTTAAGACTTTCCTTTTTTAATAAATCCTATAGTTAGGGCTGGCTTGGGTCTTCTGAGCTATCCCTTAGTTATGCTGCTATAGGCTTAAAACGCTGGACGACAAATTGATCAAATTTTCTCATTCTGCTGCTGTCTTTACTTGCTCTATTGTAATTATTTCTATCAATAACAGACGTTTTCCTTTGTCTTTCATTCAATAGAAACTACACTTGGGCCAGTCATTCTATGTTTGTCTGTGTCTCTTCACTGTCCTCTAACCTCAGCCAGTCAAAGCAGATGGCTGCTCGTTCTGAGCCTGATTATGCTGGAGGTTTCTTCCAGTTAAATGGGAGTTTTTCCGTTCCACTGTTGTCTGTGTTGCTCAGAATGGGAGACTGCAACAAGTGAAGATTCAGCACAATCTGCTGGCTTCCTTAGATAGATAACTTTTACTAATTGGCTTTTTATAATGTATGTGAATGTTTTGTACAGTGCCCTGAGACAACTTTTGTTGTGACTTGCCGCTATATAAATAAATTCAATTGAATTAACATTGAATATTCACAAACAAAACCAAGTATGCCACATCAGTATTTATTACACAAAAATAAAACCAAGATGGAAAGGCAGTGTGTGAAATATTAGAACACTCCATGATCCAGCAGATCAATATTGCTAAAGGTGCTGCTACCTAAGTACACCCCATGATCCATGGGATCAGAGTTTGAGTATGTAGAGTTGTTTTTTGTTTTGTTTTTCACTGTAGAGTGCATTAGTAATTAGATACACTTCTGGTGTTGGAACAGCGTCACCTATTCCTGTCAGTTATTTGTGCAGTGTTGGCGAAGAGTTTTACGTTAAACTCACTAACTTTCATGGTGTGCATTTGTGATTCAGTCTTCACAGTTCGCATTTTACGTATCCCCCCTCCCTCCCTCCTCAAATGCCTCAATTTTATTTTTGGTTCTTAGGTTAGATTAGGCATAGCCATATGGGTGTTCTTTTTTTACATTGAAAGAACCAGTGACTGTTAAAAGTTTTGCCCTACATGTTTGGTAGGTGATGTTACCATGTTTTTTTTATTTATTCAAGTTGACCTGCTTAAAATCTTTCTTTTTTTTGCATGCGTTTTCATAAATTTCTTCATTTTTTGACACAGAAGTAAATTTGTGGGAATATTAGTGATGTATATTCAATATATGAACAATTTAATTGACTCCAAAAATGTAAGTTCATTTACAGTGAAAGAGAAGTTTGACATACCTGAAGAAACAAATATATCTTGTCAATGAAACTGAGACTGAGGTGGGTGAAGATGTCTTCAGTGACGTTCTGAAGGAGAAATCTGACATTGTCTGGACCCTCACTGATGCCTCACTGATGTATTACTATAACATTAGGCCTATTTTATTTAATATAACTAAAACTGTTTACCTATAGAAGGTTCAGAAGATTTTGTTTTCCTTATTCATGATTCAATAACATCACAGACAAAATGAATCTCTCATTGATGATGTCCCCAAGAAGAGACTAAAGATGACAAATCTTTACAAGCCAAAGAGGTGATATTTTCACTTTATTTATATAAAATTACTTGTTTTACTTATGTGGAAAATACTTTATGAATGGAGTGGGGCCAAACTGAAATTGTGAGTAGCTTGACAAATGTATTTGGATGCCTGAATAAATCTGTACCTGAATAACTTTGGATGTTTCACACTTTTAAGCTTGTGAAAACACTACTGGATGCCAAACCAGGAGGAGAGAAGATATTCAAAGAATACAGACAAACAGGGGAGGTTAAAGACCTATTACTGCAAAAACTGGTGAACATAGCAGTATGGGTAAGTTATTTTTGTTAGGCTTGTAAATACAGGATAATCCGCTACACATAAAAATGTCAGGTCAGGCCATGGAAAAAAATCCTAATCAAAGTCTAATCTTAAAATCTTAAGGACTGCTCCACCAATGGATGTAAGGACATGTTATGCATTGGGAACTGTCACCCTGTTTCCTAATTTGAAAGAGCCGTTCTCTGAAAAAGGATATGTGAGTATACCCATTGAGGAGAACGTTTTAGAGAGATATTGTAATGATGATTTAGGAATTAAACACTCTTTTTTTGGGCAAACAATGTTATTCACTGTATGATCACTTCTATGATTCCAAAAGTAATGAAGGATACGTTGCTTGGGAGCAGGAGGAGCAGCAGCACCAGTCAGGATCCACCAAGCAAGAGAGGACCACAGTTTGCGAGGTCTGTGACTGCAGCGCATCAGCTGGAGGGTGACCAGTGCAGAGAGGCCATTTCCCTTCTGAGGCACACCACAGATGAAAAGCAGATCTTCTTGAAAATGAAACAAATATTTCAGCACAGACAAGCACTGATTCATGATTCTGAGAAGTGTGAAACCCTCCTCAGTGTGTTCCCAAGATTCCTTGATACAAAAGGACTGGCGAGTCCACTTAAAACAGAAAATCTTAAGATGAAGCCTTTGCTCAAAAATCTTTTTATTCTTCAGGTTTGCTTTAACACATTAATAAATCCAGCAAAGCATCTCCCTTAATGCTGACATGTATGCACATGAACACTCCTGTCAAGTTTGTTAGTTCCTTTTAACTTAAACAACTTTAGGTCACATCAGTAATAGCTTGTCTTGTTTTCTCCTGCTTTGATGTTCTATGTAACTTTTTTCTCCTTTTGTAAGCTGCTACAGGATTTCCAAATGATGTTTGAGAGGAAATCTAATCAAAACTAATGGAAAAGCGGGGAACCTCTGTGAAGCAGAAAGTCATCAAAGAAGCCATAAACCTCACTAGGACACCAATACTGGAGTCTCTCCTTCAGCTGCTGAAGAGAACCCAGAAGGAAATGAAGAATCATCAGGTTAGTCTTAGCTTTGAGGACCATCATTAAATAATTTGTGCCTACAATGAGAGATTGATTTTGTCTGTGACATTTTTAAAACATAAAAAAAAGAAAAACAAACCCTTCTGAACTTTGAATACTTAAAGTTTTAGTACCGTTTTAAAAACATGCAGAATATTAGAATAAATATTTTACACTACATTGACAAAATATCACAACTTAGTTGAATGATGCATTTTTTTTGCAAATAACCAAAAAAATTTTTTTTTTTTTTTTTTTTTTGTAGCACAATTATGAATTGCATACCTGACAGTGTTATATTTAAATCTTTTAGAGTCTGCCTGGGAAAGTGACATGGCAGCATTGTTGCTGTTGTGCACCTCCTGCCTCCACCACCCAGTGGGAAGAAGAGGGCTGTGAAGCTCACCGTTCAAGAAGCTCTGAGCCATGTTGTCAGTGAGTGGCCCCAACCTTGAGTGAAGTGTATCTTATAGTAAAGTTGGAAAGCTGTATCTATCACAATTTCGAATCTTTGCCAGAGAGAGTGAACCAGGAAACTGACGGACACGGAAAATGTAAAGGTAAGTGATTTATTTACAAAGATGTGCAGTGACAGGACTGGATCTGCAAGAGAAGAAGTTTGAGTCTTTAGTGCGAGATACTGGGCTGAACTGAGGTTACAGTCTCTCGTAGATAATCTGTTTGTCTTACAGGTGGCGGTGATAGTTGGTGCTTGGGCAGCTTCCAGTTCGGCAGGTAATCCCAGCCAGGAGCTTGTGAGTGCAGTGGTCCAGTCCGTAGGTGGTGATTGTTTCCAGAAATCCAGCCCTCAGGTACGTTGAGCGTAACGGGTGGAAACAGGCTTGTCCGAAGGTGAAAGGTAATAGCGATACAGGTTCCAGGAAGTAAACATACCTCATACAGAATCATAAAGCAATGACAGCCAGCCAACTAAAACATGGAAGAGTTAGGTAGTATGATATACAATCTAAATCAACTCTACGTCCTCCGGTCCAGAATCCTTCCACTTTATCCAAGGACTTATGACCTATAGACCACCACATAGAGACAAACAACCATTTAAAGTCAAGTCAAGTTTATTTGTATAGCACATTTCAGCACAAGGCAGTTCAAAGTGCTTTACATCATAAAAACACAAAATTAAAGTCATAAAAACAAAATACAAAAACAATAACATAGTCACCAAATGAGATACCAGTGCACATCCATTTATTATGATTCAAAAGCAATTCTAAACAGGTGGGTTTTCAGCTTTGATTTAAAGGAACTCAATGTTTCAGCTGTTTTGCAGTTTTCTGAAAAGTGTTTCAGATTTGTGGTGTATAGAATCTGAATGCTGCTTCTCCATGTTTGGTTCTGGTTCTGGGGAGGCAGAGTAGACCAGAACCAGAAGACCTGAGTGGTCTGGAAGGTTGATACAACAACGGCAGATCTTTAATGTATTGTGGTGCTCAGCCATTTATTGATTTATAAACTAGCAGAAGTATTTTAAAGTCTATTCTCTGAGCTACAGGGAGCCCGTGTAAGAATTTTAGAACTGGGTGATGTGCTCTAGCTTCCTGGTTTTAGTGAGAAAACGAGCAGCAGCGTTCTGGATCAGCTGCAGCTGTCTGATTTGATTTTTTTAGGTAGACCAGTGAAAACATTGTTGCAGTAATCAATGCGACTAAAGATAAATGAGTGGATAAGTTCCTCTAGATCTTGCTAGGACATCAGTTTTTTAATTCTGGAAATGTTCTTCAGGTGATAGAAGGCCAAGTTTGTAACTGTCTTTATGTGACTCTGAAGGTTCAGGTCTAAGTCCATCATCACACCCAGATTTCAGGCATGATCACTAGTTTCTAGCTGTAATAACTGAAGCTGTGTGCTGACTCTTGATCGTTCCTCTTTAGGTCCAAAGATAATTACTTCAGTTTTGTTTCTGTTCAGCTGGAGAAAGTTATGGCACATCTACACATTTATCTGTTCTAAACATCTGTTCAGTGCTTGGATGTGTTTAGAGTCACCTTACATCTTAATGTAGAGTTAAGTATCATCCGTGTAGTTATGGTAACTAATCTTATTTCCTGTCATAACCTGAGCTAGTGGGAGCATATGGATATTGAATAACAGCGGCCCCAGGATTGATCCTTGGGGTACCTCATATGTGACTTCTGTCCGCTTCAATGAGAAGTTACCTATTGAAACAAAGAAATCCCTGTTCTTTATGTACGATTCAAACCAATCAAGTACTGGACTGGAGAGTCCTGCCCATCTTTCCATTCATTTCAATGATATGTTCACACTCTCACTCATACCTAGGAACAATTTAGGATGTTTTTTGTCTGTGGGAGGAAACCAGATTACCCAGAGTAAACCCACATGCACACAGGGCGAACATGCAAACTCCACCCAGAAAGGCCCTAGGATTTTATAGTTAGGGTGTGGTGGAGTGTGTTTAGTGTTATGTTAAGTTTAGTCAGTTTTAGTGTTTGAATCAAACCAATGATGTAATATTTGAACGTGGAGCTCCAGCTTCTGTTTGAATTGGAGGACAGAGGTTCAGACCAAGATGACAGAGATGCAGTCAGAGTATTCTCAGACAGGACAAGCTCCAAGATGTAAATGGAGGAAAAAATAAAAAACAAAAAGAGTTTGAAACAGACAGTAAGGATTTTGTTGATGAAATATTAATATTAAAATGACACTTTGAAAATTGCACAGTCTGATCTTGAGGTGAATTATCTGGATGAAGATTGGCACCTGTCTTAATTTTTTTTAACACTAATGAATATTCTTTCTCTCTGTAGAACTTTAGACTCACAATTGTCTAGCAAAATTTTTTAATTCTTCCAAGATTCATGAGCAGCACCAGTTGTTCCCTACTATCATTGCTGATGTCTTTCTGTCTTGGGATGGTGTTAACACACACCTGCATGCTTCAAAGCAGCAAACTGCCAAAACTCCTGTTTTAACAGAGGTGGTCACACTGATGATATGTGATATACCATAAGTATATTAGATTCAGTTTGATTTTAACAGGTTTAAAAATTGATAAAAGCCAGGTCATTTTTATTGTGTTGTGATACATAAAAACCCTAAAATTAAAAAAGGGTGGACTTTTTTTCCTACGTGATTTAATTTGTATATAAATGACATATTCAAAATATCAAACCTGCTAAAATACATTAGATTTTCACATGATACTAGTATGTTCTGCACTGGAGAAAACATCCAACAACTCTCAGGGGTGGTTACAACAGAAATGAATTCAAAAACAGAAATTGGTTCAAAAACAAAAAATTATCGCTAAGTGGAGGCTTGCCGAAATTTCAGCCCGGCAGACTCGCATGGAGAGAAAGAAAATAGACTGGGGGGGGGGGGCAAGAAGGGCTAAGAGGCTAAAAGGGCTAAGAGGCTAGGAGGCCCGCGGAGGGTGCTAGGCTAAAGGCCCACAAAGGGCACAATTTGTTCTAGACTACAAATCGCTGTTTATTTTATATAATACTCTCATTGTACCACATGTGAGTTGTCGTTTGGAAGTTTGGGGCAATACTTAGAAAACAAACTTACAGCCACTGTACATAATACAAAAAAAGAAAAAAAAATCAGAATACTACATAAAGTGGGTTAGTGGGAACATACTAGTAAAATTCAAAAGTCTACACACAACATTCAAAAAATGTTTTGTGAATGAGGGGAGGGTTACTACTGAAGCTGAGAGCAGACGTGTTCCACATAAACTTTTTTCTGATGGTTTTTTCGAGATAAGTTATTTATGTCATTATCACGACCTAACAATTACGTTTTCTCAAGATCACGAGATGATTGGTGTGTGTTAAACTTGATTTCATTCACCAGTGGGAGAGGACTCCTTAAATGATGAGGACTGATATGAAAGCTATCTCTACAAGATAAATACATTGCAATTTCAGCCTGTGTTAGAGCTCGACAGAAATAAAATCTGATGCATTGATCTATGTCAAATTATCCAAAATCTGACATTTTCAGCTTGTTCTTGGCAAGGTTTTAAGAACACTGAGAAACTGATCATGAGCATTCAAAAAAAGATAATCATCTTCTTATCGCGAGGAAACTGTAACTGTTATGTCATGATAACGAGAAAATCATTAAAAAAAAAGTTTATGCAGAACATGTCTGCTCTGGGCTTCTGTAGATTACAATTTAAGAGGTGAAGGAAATTTTGAAAAATAATGTATCGGAACAAACAAAAAGAGTTTTGTATATCAGTGTATGGCGTAGATCTGTGGATTAAAAGATGAGTTTACAGGGAGTACAAATATAAACCAGCTTAAAAAAACTGTACAAAAATTAACTTATTGGAAAATATGTTGTATAGGGTGGGAATCTCAATGACCAAAAATGCTTTTGTTGATACTAATAATGTGTATATAGTTGTACATTCATTGATGTGAATGTGAGGTTTAAGCGTCATTTTATGTGGGAGCACTTTAAGGGTTTATCTAGTGTGGGGACACTAATAACTGTATGCTGATATGTTTGAGAGGGGCAGGAAATCATAAGATCTTTTATCTTCTACCTGCTCCTTTTTGAACAAATTGTGCAAAATTGCATGTCCATTGGCATGACTATTTGTCTTATTATATTTTTTTACTTGTCTTGTCTGTTTGAAAAAAAAAAAAATAGATCAGATATGATCATATACATATACAGTGTTAATGCAGCTTTTGTTTTATTGAAAACACCTCAGTACTTTGATGAAAGTATATACGTGTGTGTGTGTGTTCACTGTTGTATCTTTTAAACATCTGGGTATAAAAGCAGTGGTCCAAACAAAAATATTAGCTGTAAGAATCAAAATGCACTTATTTCTGGTTCTGAGGTTTGTCTTTAGAATTTATTTTTCTTTTCCTAGAACTACATTTTGCACTCAAAGTATTTGCATTATATTCAGCAATAACAAGATTTATGTGAATGCCCAGGAGACCTCCTGAAGAAATGTGGGCACATCCAGTGAAAACTGATAAACTGTCAGGGGAATGAGTCCCTACAGCAGAAGTTTAGGTTATTACCTGAGATGCAGAATTGTAGAAATCTCTGCTTAGTCTGTTATTGAGCCCTATAAAAAATCATAAATAGATGGGGGGAAAATGGATTGAGAAGATGTGGAAAAAGTGAAAGTCATGCTAGCATCAATACGTTATTTTTTCTGCAACTTCAGTGAAGGCTGTGGCTTTTGTCTGAAGGCTTTACTCAAAGAAAATATGCTTTATATCTTAAGTGCAATTTTGTCTACCAGCTTTTCTTCACAGGGATGAGGGTAGGTTCTGTTTGTTTCAGTTTTTCATTCATTTTTGAAATAGGTTCATGAAAAGGAAAAACAAATTTGCCTTGAAAAATAAAGTTAAAAGGAAAAGGTGGGGAAAGGTCATCAATAATGTGTCTTGTTGAGGAGACGAAATATTACCTAAATGAAACTCAAAACTTTAAAAAACCTCTCCTCACGACGGACCGGAAAATGCACAGAGAAACCAGGAGTCAAAAATGGTCAGAAGCAGTATCTTCAGTTTAAAAGATTTATTAGCCTTAGTACTAAGGGAGACACTCTTACCAGCTCACAGCAG
>NC_051451.1:4128346-4140027 GCF_001649575.2 Kryptolebias marmoratus | reverse complement strand
TGCAGTCCCATAAACTCCCATGACCTCGCCAGCTAGTGCAGAATAACACTCATCCTTAGGTTAATACAATACAATTACAGTACATTAATACATTATTCTAACTGGTAAGGAGTGTCTATATTATAGTTTTCACTTCACAGTCTCTTTCTGAGCTTTCACAGCAGAACTTTAGCAAAACAGATGAATGAGTTGAAGCACTTTTTTATTGTTAAATCATGAGATTAAAACATTTAATATACAATCATACAGCTTATAATTTAGAAAAGTGTTTTTTTCTTAAATTGTTGACTTTTATCAATTTTTAATTTTTTTTAATCAATTTAAACCTTTTGTGTGTATTGTATAATGTGTTGATTGATTCAATTTATCAGGTAAATTAAGTTAAAGTTAATAAAACTACAAACAGTTATCAGTAGGAGGTAGATGTATCTACACATCACCTTCTTTTTAAAATTCACACAGTAAATTTTTTTTTTTTATTATTTGCTTATTTGTTTTTTTATATATGAATGTTTTCTGTGACAGAGGCTCAAAGACAAGTCAGAGTAAGCTGAGGGAAATGGCTGCAGAAAATATTGTCAAGTTGAACCACTACACAAGTTTGAATGAAACTTTTGTTTGTTTCTTTGAATTTTGATATTGCCTATTCAGAATCAACTCTGTCTGTCTGTTAGCAAAACATCTGACCAGAACATCTACAACTCCATTCTTTCTCAAATGTTTTTCTTTGTTTTTTTTTCCCCATAGAAACTACACTACCCCTTGTGACAACAATGTGTACCTACACTGAATATTGCACTAGACTGCATTGAGGGCATTCCTTTACATACAATATGTGTTACAAATACAGAGGAACGAACCATTATGCACTTGTAAACCTGTAAGGGATACCTATGTGGGAAAATCTGTCATAAAATGACCACCTGGATACACATGCAAATATTTAAAAAAAGAACTTGCACGATCTATTAGAATTTTGTGCTGGAAATAACTACCACTACTACTACCACACAGAATTGTTCAAGAAATCCTTAGGATTAAAGGCCTAGCATTTCTTGGAGGAATGCATATTGCTTTTACTAAAAGAAGATAGAGATGTAGCTGTTTTGGTCAAACCTTCAAAATAATGCTATGCATGATTTCATGGAATATTGTGAGATGTCACGCTCAGTAACTGAGTAATTAACAACGCACTGTACCACACTAAATTTTTGCACAATGTAAAATTGAATGAGTTATAGTCATTTTTATGTTGGCTAATGTCCAGCAGCTTTGGATCTCAAGTCTTGTTTAGGCTTCATAATACATTAACAATACAGGTCAAGTTTCCTCCAGGCAGTAAGAAACTAACTGCAGTTTTTCCAACACGGAAAGCAGCAGAAAATAGTAGAAATGGTCATAGTTGTCTGTAGACACCTGAAGAGACTTCACAAATGACATTATTATTTCTGCAGGTTTAAATATTCAAATAATCCTAAATTTACTAGCTTCTTTAGGAACTTACTTTTTTCACCATTATCTGTGTTAATTGTGATGCAAACACTAATTTTATGGTTTCACTCTGGTTCTTTCAGATCATCAGATTCTCACTTAAACACAGCGAAGAGAGCAAACCTTCCAGTGGCGTATTGACTCTAAGCAATGAGAAACATCTGAATGGCCCTCAGAGATTAATATTCCTTTCAAAGTCAGCCCTCGGGCTATGAAAGATAAAAGTTTGATGTTGGCAGTATAAAGTGTGTCTCTGACAGAAGCAGCCTCACTCCTTCAGTTAAATATTTTAGTGTTCCTTCATGCTCTCTACAGTAAAATGGTTTAAAATGTGTTGATTGTTTCTGTAAAAGTGTTTTACTTTTTAATCAGAAAAGTATGTTGGGAAAAAAAAAATTTTTTGAAGACATGGGTGCTGGGTGTAACCCATCTCAGAAAAGGTAAAGCATGTGCCTACTCACAGCACATGATTAGACTTGGTTTAAATGTTGAAATGCAGCATAAAGGAAATGAAACATACTTAACCCTCCTAAAGCCTTCAAAAAAGAGTGATACAAAGAAAGGTATAGAAACCCTTGTAACTTCAGGTCAATTTGACCCAAAGGCCAAGACGGTTAAAGATGATGTGTCTGTTAAGGTCAGTGGGATGTATTTTTTGCTTTTTGCTGTGGGTGATAGCATGTTAAAGCTAAACTGAAATCAAATCTAAAACAAACATATCTGCACAACATTGCAGGGACCCTTTTTTTCAATCTAAAAGTAAAGAAACAGTTTTTAGCATTTTAGGCAATAATTTCTGAAGTGAGTGATTTGTTGGGTAGAGTTCATGATGAGAACAGTGCCATGGCTGGCCATAAATGTTGCTACTGTCCAATTGTTCACTTGTGGAAATGGAAGGAGCCTTTTTTGAACATCATGAAATCATCTGGAATCAGATGAAAACTCTTCAGATTCAGATTCTAAAGATCACAAGGACTGTCATGGCTGACAATACAACGTGCATTACAACTGAGTTGGAAATTTTCATGCATGACATCAGTACATGTTACAGCCCCCCGCCTTATCATGAAGGAAACACAGGCTTTAAATATCTATATTAGCCTATTATTAAAATGACTAAGTGTATACATAAAGAGCATTCATGATTAAATGTTTATTTTCCCTGCAGTGTGTCCTGGACGGAATGACGCACCACGTGACTACTCTTTTGCACGATGTTGCTCTAAGTTTAACTTCCATTACAATATTAATGTATTATGTTTTGTTGCATTGATAAAATTAAAGAAATGCAATAAAGAAATCAGATTTTTGATGCCATTTTTATTTGACAGGGAATTATGGTGTCATTTTTTCCTTTTCGAACTAGAAAAATCTGCTCCCAAAAGCAGTTTGCATAACAACAATCCAGTGGCGGCTGGCCAATAGAGGGCGCTAGGGCACTGCCCCACCACTCACATTACCTTGAATAAGACGTAAAAAAATAAATAAAAATTAAATAGTACATTAAAAATATTTCAAAATATATGTATACATATTTATAGTTGTGTAAGATAAATATTTTATAGTTAATAAGTAAAGTTGTTTCGTTCTTCGACGTTGTCTGACTGATGACGTATTTCCGCCCCGGGGCGCAAAAATCTTTGTCCATAGACTCTTGTTAAAAGTTGTACATGAGATAGGACCGTTCTGGGCGCACCTCTCCTGCGCCCAGAGCTGCTGGATGCAGCTGTGTTTACATTTCACCACCCTCCCGCCGCCAAAGCGTGGGACTCCCGCCGCCGAAGCGTGGGACTCCCGCCACGGGCTGAAGTCACATCCGTCTGTCATATAGTTCACCTGATTGAAAAGTCGAGCAGCGGGTGAGCTGCCTTTTATTCAAAGACAGCAATAAGTTCATTACGTGACTAAGTTACATACAACAGGTGATAAATAAGTTCATAGTTAATAATTAGTTTAAGAAAATTTATGCTAAAATATGTTAGAATGTTTGGTTTTGAATTCTAATCGGAGTGAGACATCCGACCTTCATTATATTGTACATTCAGAATACGTGACGTAGTGAGTGCTTGCATCATAAAACAAGCTTTGACGTATTTTCTCCGGTAAAGTTTTGAAAAATAATGGAGAAAACAGATCTTATAAACGCTAAATGTGTCCTACAGGCTTGTGCCTTGGGAGACCTCCGTCTTTGTACATATTGGTGTGTTCAGGAAGCACTTGTGCATATGTGCATTTATATGTACATTATAATGTTGCTTTTGTTGTTTTAATTCATGTAAATACACTGGTGTGATACCTTAGTATATGTTTTGGTTCAAAACATATACTAAGGTATCACATAATAGACAGACATATACCAAAGGTTTTGGTATATGTCTATTTTGGATTTATAGCCCCCCCGGAGAAAACTCCACCAGCCGCCACTGCAACAATCGCACCTTGTAAAGAATCACCTTAAGTGTGTGATCGAAAAAACAAAAAAAAATGAAACGTGCATTTTATGCATGTGCAATAAAACTTAACATTCAGTGCAATAAAACAAACGGAGCACAATAAAACCCAACATGCAGTTATAAAAATAAAACGGCAGCCTTTAAAAAAGGTAAAGTATTTAACATTAAATGAACACAGCTTAAGTTTGACTTAAGTGCAAGGGTAAAACGCAGCAGCATCCTCTTCTCTTTTGACGTGCAACCAACGGGCCTGAGCAACAAAACAATAATATCGCTAAGTGTCATTCCAGATACTGACAAAAATCACTAATCACTTTATAAAACCAACCACTTTGTTACTAAATATGTGCCTATGACAGGATTGTGTTCTTACCCGTTTAATGTGACTTCTGTTTTCGGACATCACTGGTCAGCTTCTCAACATCGGGCATGTAAGATGTAACTTTCATCTTGACGCAGGACTGCAAGCTCTCATCTGTGAGACGGGTGCGATATTTCGATTTGATGGAGTTCATGTTTGAGAATATCTGCTCGCACAGGTATGTTGATCCAAATTTGGACAATACTCCAAATGCGTATCTCTTCATGTTCCTATAACTGTCAGGAAGAGCATTCCATGTTTTATATACAAGTTTCTCGGGTGTTGGGAGGCTTTCAGTTTTGCTCCATTTGTGGCTTTGGGCAAGCTGTGCTTTCTGGCGAGTGACATCTTCAAGTGTGGCTGTTAAATGTTTGAATTTGGACACTCATAAATCCTTGTCAGCTATATCACCCATTTCCATTTCAAGGTCAGCTTCATTCACTCCTGGGAATGTTTTCAACAAGGACGGGTCAACATCCAGGGGTATGACAGGGAAAGATAGTGTCATTTTTTCCTTTCGGAACTCGCAAAATCTGCTCCCAAATGCAGTTTGCATATCAACGATCGCACCTTGTAAATAATCACTGTTGAGTTTGTGATTGTGATGAGCTTCTTTGAATCCTCTCAGGGAGGGGAAGTGGGAGAGTGTGCCTTGCTAAACATCTTTGGCAAATACAGTCAGCTTCCAGCATTTGCAGTGCAGTGTTTCCCCGCCCCTGGAGACTTTCATTCAGCTTGTTTAGGTGGCTTGTCATATCCACCATAAAGTGCAGTTTTTCAAGCCAGTGTCTTCCAGTTGCAGATAGTTCAGGTCTTTGCTTTTCTGAAATGTTTTCATGTGTTCTAAACAATCAACAAAGCGATGCAAAACCTCACCCCTGGACAGCCATCGGACTTTGTTGTGTAGCAGGAGATCGGGATATTTGCTGTTAACTTCGTCAAGCAATGCACGGAACTGACGGTGGTTCAATCCTTTTGCAATTATCTTGTTCACCATCTCGATGACAAGGTTCATCACCTCAATAAACTCCGATGGGAATGTTTGTGCACATAGTGCCTCTTGATGCAATATGCAGTGGAATGCAAGCACATTTCGATCCAACGCTTTCTGTAGCAAAGTCACAAACCCCCTTTGTATCCTCTCATGCTAGGTGGCCCATCTGTAGCCACTGAAATCAGGAGGTTGGTGTTTATTCCATTGTCATTTAAACACTTCAACACAGCCTCACATATGTCCTCCCCCCATGTTTGGCCTTTCAGTGGTATTAATTGGATAATTTCTTCTTGCGGCCCATAAGAGTTCACATACCTGCATAGAAGCGCAGCCTGTTCAATATCGATTGCATCACACGACTCATCACAGGCAATTGAGTATGCTGCCGCTGAATTACTGTCCTTGATTTGCTTATCGGTGATGTGGCCTGCCATTTTAATGGCCCTGTCTTTCACTGTCTTTGCGGCGAGAGGCATGTCTTTAATTTTCTGTATTATCTCAGTTTTGTTTTTAAAGTCTGCAAATAGGTGTTCTGATAGTTTGATGAATGACTCCTTCATGTAGTCACCATCTGTGAACGGTTTTCCACGTTTTATTATCTCCCGGGTTGCAACAAAACTTGCAGCAGTAGTGGAGTTTGGAGATGCAATCCACTTCTTAAATCTATTTTTGCGCTCCTCTAATTTCTCCAGAAGTAATGCAATCACACTTTTTTTTGCACTCCCAACTGGGTACTCGGCCCCAAATGTAGCATGCCTTCCCTGGAAATGTCTTTCCATATTACTCTTTTTGTTATTTGATAACTTCACGCTACAGAGCAAACATTTAGGGAATCCTTCTGCATTGGCAATGAATGCAAACGATTCGGTCCAAGAATCATTGAATCCTGTGTTCTCCTCAGCTGTTTTTCTCTTTTTCCCTTTGCCATCCATGGCCCATCACACACCCGTTGGTTTGTTTACACCTGCCTGGCACCCCGCTAAACTGAAAGAAACGTGTGTCGCAGACTATGACGCAAATCTTCGTTGACAGAAATGTTGAAATTTAAGCCGCGTTAAAAAAAAAAAGCTGTATTCGAATTCAGGGTCTGCATGCTTCCAAGTACCGGGTCTATGTAGGACGGGTTCTTCGCCCCCGGCCCCACCTCAGCGTAACTCATGTTGTCTAGCAACCGTGACAGCGTGAAGCAGAGAGCGGTGAAGAAAGAAAACAACAAAGCCGAAGTTTGTTCTTTATCCATGTATTCCTCCAGATTTCTGTATTATTCTTTTAGTAAAGGCTGTTTCATAGTAAAAAAAAAAATCTGTTAGTTTGATTCTAAATGTTCAAACATGTATTGCACATTTCTACAAGGAATAAACTTAAGCAAATTACTCATTTTCAAATATAATACTCTCCAGATCACAGATAAGCCATTACAGTTAAATAAACCTATTATGTTTGAAGGCTTAATTTTAATCAATCAAACTGATTTGCTCAGGAATAAATGAAAAACTTTAGTAAACTAAACATTTTACAACTAGATATTACGTAGTATCGGTGTTTATCTTCCACTCATTGGGGAAAGCTAGCGGGAGTTTTTATAACAATGTGCCAGGAGTCAGGCATTCTCCCCTGGTATACCGAACCTGGAGCGCTCGGCCAGCTGACAGCTGGCGAGGGGAGCTGGCTGCTAATACATGCTAATACATGTCCGAAAATGTCAGAACAATATTGCAATTAGGTGATGTGTTGATGAACCGAGCAGATTTTTGAGACTTTCAAAGCCACATTCTCGCCTAAAAACGTTGTAAAAAATCATGTTGTGTCACTTAAAGTGTAATACAGCAAAAATAATTTGCCGCTCTTCACCATCATTGCCACTTTGCTTGAACGCCTGGTTTGGACCCGCAATGAATTATGGGATATGGTGAGCCGTGAAGGATACACCGGACCCATCCTTCCTTCAAATCTGGGGAAAAGAAGGATGCATTTGAAGGAGACTTCGAATTCGAACAGGCCTTGTTGCTACACTATGACATTATCGGCCGACAGATCCATCTTTCAAAGGATGCAGACCCTGAATTCGGACACAGCTTTAATATTTATTCTACACATTTTTACAGCATTGGAAAATGTTACGAATGTTTGTGCTCCTACAGAAACCATATTAAAACAAAAATAGATTTCCCACCCCCATCTTTTTCCACTTCCAAACATTTTTGAAAAAGCTCCAGGGAGCCACTAGGGCAGCACTAAAGAGCCGCATGCGGCTTTTGAGCCGCGTGTTGCAGACCCCTGACCTAAACTAAGCAAAAAGAAAATGGAAACAAAAACCCTGCTACTCTACTCTAACAAAGAAACTCACCAAAACATTACATGGGTGGCACCAACCTACTTACCTAGTGTGCATAACAGAAAATAAAACCTACGTGGTGGAAATGTACAGGGTACCCCAAACTTACCTAGTCCACAAACCTTCAAACAAGAAACAAATTGCAAAGCACGTGTTAACTGGCCAGCTGAGAGGAGCAGCCCTCAGCCCTGCAGGTGAGCAGCTTATATAGAGCCTTCTTGAGTCCTGATTGGTTCTCTCAAGCAGACAAGCAAGTCAGGGTAAATGGGCACCAGCCTGCACTTTGAATTTGTGAAGAGGAGGAAAATACAAGGAGGGGAGGGGGGGAGGAAAAGACAGTCGGACAGACATGTAACAGTACATAACACTGCAAGTCAACATAAAGACGGCAGGAGAGAGGTAATGTTGCTGAGTCAATGCTAACCAGACATTAACTTGTTAAAAACTTGACTGTGCTTTGTAGTAGCTTTTTTGAACTCTCACACCAGAGTAAACTTATCATCAGCAGTTTCAGACTATGACATTTGCTTAATCACACATGGATTGTCTATATTTTTTCATCAATAACAAACTGCTCTGAATCATAAACTGATCTCAGGCTGTCGTCCTGTAAGCAGCTCAGACCTTTTAATGACAGCGCGCATTCATGTGACATTTGAAGTAAAACTTCCTGTTTCTCCTCTCCTTCTCTGTGGCGATGTCCTCTCCATTTGACTTTCTTTTAAACTTAAAAATAGTTACGACTGCTGCTAGCAAAAGATCCAGTTTTTTGGGCGTGGAGCCAGCCTGCACATTAATGAGAGTCAAAGCGGTGCTTCCTTTCTGATAGAACTTCCCACATCAGAGCTTATGGATACAAATCTGAGGAAGGTTTTTATCTTCCGGAAAGCCAAAAAATGAAACTCCAGTGGTATCTTCTGACTGGTTTGAACAATTAACTTCAATGAACTGGACTATATTGTACCGGTATTCATCCTCTCACTGATGAACTGCTGAACCTCAGCGGCTTAGTGGTTGTCACACTTCCGGGGTGGTCATGGAAAAAGGCTAAAACACCCGAGTGGTTTCTTAAGTATTCAGATATTTTCAATGATGTTGGCTTTAAAACAGGTTTCAGTTCAGCTTTAAGTCAGAAAATAGGTGACCAAAAACAACTTTGCACCCCCACTTTGTAAAATGTGGGAACAGCTGCTCCATCTGCTTCCTTAAGCATGTGCCTATGGATTTATTCATGTTTTACCACAGTAAGAAACCTTTAGGTAAATTCTTTAATGACACAAGTTTTAATTTGATCTTTTATTTTGCCTGTTTAGGCAATGTAAAATAGACGCTCTTGCCAGATAGAAACATGTATTAATGTACCTGTAAATTGAATCAAATGTATTAACATGTTGATGGTTGAGGTCATGTGAGTTTATGGTGTGTGTGACTGCCTGCACCGGCTACAAGATAACAGAGACTGGGGAAGTCAGCTCAGTAGGAAATGAAACCCTCCCGAAGAAACCCACCTGCAGAAGACAGAAAAACAACTCCATATCTGGTCCTGGACGGATGTCCAGACGAAGATGAGCCATTGTGTGTGATGTAGCATCTCTGGGTGGGGCAGCATGTTAAAACTGCTATGTTTTAGAGATCTCGCTCAGACGCGACTTGGGTTTTCCTGTTATTTTGGCAAGGCGTCTCCTTTCAGCGCTGAAAGTAAATAAACTCTATTCAAGCTTTAATGCAGACTCTTTGGCTGTTTTTTGACTCTCTGCATCTTTTCGATCTCGAGTGAGGAGGTCTAGCAGGTTTTTCGGCTTTCAGTGAGTTTTTCTGACCTCGTCAGCAACTTTTCTGACTGCAGTATCAATCGTCCTGTTTGTGCCCATTTGTTGAGACAGTTATTAGTAAGGGAAACAATCACAATGACAATGAGCACCTTTTGTCATGGTGGGTGGAAAAGGAAGCGAACCCGGAGCGCAGACTCATTTTCAAAATGGGAAAGAAACGTATTTATTTACAATAAACACAAAAAAAGTCTGACGTGGTAGCAAACTAAACATAACAGAATCCAGGAACAAGACATGAGCAAACCTGAGACAAGGCGAGAGGACAACCGGACAGAGCATGAAACGACAAAGTGACAATGAACCATCAGTGAGTGGAGTAAATGACCAGGTTTTAAACACAGGAGGTAATTAGGAAAAGTGGTCACAGGTAAGATGATTATGAAAACAGGAGCAGGTGGAGATGGGCATGCCAAGTAAACAATGACAGACAGAGGAGAGGGGAATACTGACAGACACAGAGAACAAGACCACATGAAAAAAACAAAAGAGACAACAAACCCAAACCTGAACCCAAGAAGAGACCAGAAACAAAACACTAAACACAAAAAGAAACATACAAAACCAAATTCTGACACCTTTGAGGCCTAAAATTTCAGTTAGAGTTGAAAAAAAACTTGGTAGTCACAATATGCTGCACATTATGCAGTTTATTGTTTACAACAAATGTGTTAGTAAAAGCATCCATTGTCATTGCCTTTAAAAGCTGCTGACCTTTGTCTCTGTCCATCTACCCACTCCTTATTTTATCAACACAACCTTCTTGTTTCCGGCTCCATCTTTGTACAGGTGCAGTCAACAAGGGCTCTGAACAGTTCACACGGTGAGTCCACAGGGCTACATATGTCCGTTACTGGGAGTCCATAGATATCAGCGTGAGTCAGTCGAGACAGAATAAACCCTACTTCACCTGACTCTCGGCCCTGTAGTGACCCATCCATACATCTGCCACCACCAAATCAAGCACAAACTGCTTCAAGACACCAACTTGCTGGAAGGAAGTCAGCTGGACAACTAAAGGTTTGACAGCTTTACACTTTTGGAAAATGTGCTGAGAGCAAACAGAAGAAATGTGTAGATGATGAAAGATCCTTCTTTGTGCTTCACTCAGTGATCATAGCCATTTGTAACTTAAGAACAAAACTCATTTTATTGGATCACAACAGCCTTTTTAAAACAAGTATTCATCTGCTTTAAAATTAAGTAGTGATGCTATTGTCACATTAAGTTGAAAATTTAAACTTCAGTTCCGTTTCTAATAAATGTATTTTCATTTCATTGCTGTCCCAAGGATTCCCAATTATATTTTTCTTTCAAAGAAAAGGTTACAGCTCCATTGAAGGCCTTAAAAGATTGTTTGGACAATTAAAATCATAGGTGGAACCAAAGTTTCTTAAAATAGATCAGGTATCTGCAATCAGTACAATCAAAAGAGGGATTTCTACACCTATCAAAATTATTCAGCACCACAAAATGCACTTGACATTTTGAAATAAAGACAACAAATCTCATTGTTATATTACATATTAAATTATAGCTTGTTTCAATATGAACAACAATATATATATATATATATATATATATATATATATATATATATATATATGCAAACATTTTCCCTGCAGAGGGAAAACATTTTGAAATGGATGATGCTAATTCATCGTGCATCATCAGGTAGCAGCACATAAACTGTAGGTAACCTACATCACATACAGTTCTAACAATACTCTGTTATGAACATTAAAAAAAAAAACATGATTACTGTGAAATCATCTTGTGGTATTTAGCACCACTATTTATCAGTGTCCCAGCCTACTTGAAATCCACATCCTTAATAGTTTTATGAAATACAGCAAAGTCATTATATACTATTTATACAAATACCATTTCTTGTATAGAGGACTGGGGTAAGTTGGTGTTCAGTGCTGCGGTCTAAGAATCCTGAGGCTGCAAGTTTTAGCACAGGTTGCATCAGGAAAGGTACACAGCAAATTCAAAAGTGTTAAATGTTTTGGTGTTAGCAGACTTTGTGCAAAAGCAGAGTTAATTTTACACTTATAGAGTCACATTCTGTTTATGTAACTCTAGGATGTATATTATTAGTAGTTAAAATCCAGTGTTAAAACAAAGTGTTTACGTATCAAATCTAGAGGTGTTAAAATGGAATCAATAACTCTTTACTTCTTAACTCTGAACTCCACCAGCAGCTCGAACACTG
>NC_051451.1:4101334-4127011 GCF_001649575.2 Kryptolebias marmoratus | reverse complement strand
AGATTTGATATTTGACACTTTATAAGAGTTAAGGTACCAACTCTCCAAAAAGAGTTAAATTAACACTTTCTGGTGTGGACCCATATAGACACTTTAAAAGTGTTGAAATCAAATCTGACAGTGTTAATCTGGGCCTCCTGGATTTGCTGTGTACCTGGTGTAAAACAAATGTAAAATCTTTCATGTGAAGTGTGCTCACTGTGGTAACCCTTGAAGAAAGGAGCAGCTGAAAAAAAATTAAAAAACTTTTTTTTTTTTTACATTTTTCATATCTTTTGCAATGAAAACTTGCAGCCAAAGAATTTCTGTCACATTTTTGTGTTTGACCAGACAAAACAGGCCGTTGAGACAAAAGTGGAGGTGAAAAATAAGATGGAGCAGGTAAGAGGATGATTACTTTATTGAACTGTTTGTAATAATGTGATTAGCTCCTCCCCTTTTCCTTGTCTCTCAGGCTTCGTTTATTTTGAGTGTACAGCTGGATGTGCATCCTTTCTTTTGAGTAATACTTCTGTTTTGTTCTAGTTTAAAGTCTTTATATTGTTCTGATGAAATGCGACCAATTAAATATTAAAATCAAATTCTGTGCTGATGTCTGTTTTTCGATTTTGTGATTTCGATCTTAGCCTAAAAGTGAAATATGAAAAACAAGAAAAACAAGGCATTTTTTCGTTTTCGGTGTTACAATGAAAAACAAAAAACAAAATAACCAGTCTGTTTTTCATTATTTGATTTTTTATAATTGAAAATGTAAAGAACGAATGATACACGGATTAGGACAGAATTTGATTTTAATATTTAATTGGTCGGGTTTAAGTGACCCAGAAGTTTGGTAAGGAGCGCTAGCAAACATCAAACGTTAGCTTGTTACCCACCACCATAGATATTATTTATGTAGACATCTCAAAGACTAGCACTGTCGATTGGAGCTGACGTGTGAGTGTGGTAGCCATCTTGGCTGGGTCCCTCACGTGTCCCCCAGTTCATTTCTTTGTCCTGAGGAAGCTGATGTCCAACTAAAATAATAAGAGGTCTCTGAATCTTTACCCGATTTTCTTTTACCCATGAAATTACAGTTGTACAGCTCACAAATACTTATATATAAATAAACAGTCTTAGTTACACCCAGTGGTGGAGAAAGTACTCAAACAATGTACTTAAGTAAAAGTACAAATACACAGACAAAAATGTATTCAAGTAAAAGTACCACATTAACATTTTTACTTAGGTAAAAGTAAGAAAGTACTGGCTTTTAAAACTACTGAAGTATTAAAAGTAAAAGTACTTGTTGACTGTATTACCTAAAGGTTAATACAATGTCCTTAAGTGTACCTATCATATTTAATTTTAATATATCAGTAATGTACCATTTTAATGAACAATGCTGATGATTTGTTGCATACAGCTAATGAAACCATGACATTTCTGATTAGATTACAGACCAATAAAAAAAATAATGCAGGCATGTGGGTCTAATGAAAACAGCCCCGGCTCCAGACAAGTTTACCAGGGGTGGTTACTCAAGTAAATGTAACAAGTACTACCCACTTTTGAACATAAACAACACCAGTAGCCTACAGGCTACTTTTTAACAAGCTCAAGGTGCTGTACTGGTATAGTCATCTTTTAGCTAACATTAGCTGTATCCAACAGTTTTACTCAACTCAGTCGGTTAGTTTGGGGAAAAAACTGTGCAAAGTTTGTGTTTTGCTGGTTTGCTACCATGATTCTAATATACACCTGAGCAGCTCTGCACAGCAGAAAGTGTCCTTCGCTGCCCCACATTTGCAAACCCAGCTAGCGTCTTAGCGCTCATGCTGCATTTAAAGGCGGCTCGGAAAAGTAGTTTACGACGTGTTAACAACGGATTAAACAGTTTTAACTGCTGAAAAAAGTGACAGAAGGCACAGATATGGGAAGTGCAGAAGCCTCTACTGTATCAAATCGAAACAGGAGTAGCAGAGAGTTGGCCACTTTAAGATAAACTTGACATGGTAATTTCAAATAAATCTTTTAAATAAGGCCATGGGTGGCGCAGGTCTTCTGGTTGTCTATCACCGGACTCCATTCTGGGTGTTAGTGATTCTGCAGGTGCTGCGTACTGCCTTGCTCTTCTTGAGGGAGGGCCTAATGGTTCTTTCTCGATTTGCATTGGTTCAGTGGACTGATTCCTTTCTCGCCATTGGATACTTTCAAACTAACAAACAAATCAAAATTCCGAAATGCGACTTGGACGTAACGAGTAGGGCAACGGTTTTGTAGAAATGTAGTGAAGTAGAAAGTACATATACTTACTGTAAAATGTAGTGGAGTAAAAGTAAAAAGTATCCATTATTAAATCTATTTAAGTAAAGTACAGATACATGAAAATTGTACTTAAGTACAACAACAAAGTACTTGTACTTAGTTACTTCCCACCACTGGTTAAACTCGTTAGTTAGGTGTAACTAAGGGGTGCTGAGATATATATATTGTTTCTCTCACATAAATATGTCTTTAACCACTTCAGCACAAGTACAGTGTCAAACGTCAAGAGGATAAAAACACTAGACTAGAACAAAACTCAGATGACCCAGCTTTCCACTGGCATTTAAACGCACCACTTATGCACAGATCTGAGGCTCCCCAGAAGTGTGTGTGAGGATTTGGATTTTTATTGTTTCTGTTTTGGTTTTCTTTATGGTTTCTCTGTGGGTTTTTATTTGTGCTTTCAGTTTGGGTTTTTCCTGTTTGTGTTCCTGCTCAGTATTCACTCCTCCTCTGTCACTCTTTTGCCCTTCTTGCCACGCCCATCTCCACCTGTCCGTAATCATTTCCACTCACCTGTTTCCACTTCCCTCGTTACCCTCAGCACTCAAATACCCGGTCATTTCTCCCACTAGTCGTTGGATCATTGCTTGTTGAAAGCCTTCGCTCCCCGTGTTTCCTTGTTGCCTTGCCTTGCTATGAATTTGGATTTTTGTTAAGTTTTAGTTGCTGCCACGTCAGCTTTTGTTTTGCTTATTTTTTCGTATTTTAATAAATTAGTTTTCACATTCAGTATGAGTCTGCGTTCTGGGTTCGCCTCTGTCTCCACCGACCCTGACAGTGTGAGTCTCAAAAAGATTTGTAACTCGTAACCTGATTTGTCCGTAAATGCAGTTTTATCTGTGTGTATCAGGCAACACATGTATTTAATGATTTGTAGGCATAGGAGAACGTTCGTAATTTGTAATTATCAGATTTGTGAGGTTGAAACAAAATGTTGCCTGATACACACAGACAGAACTGCTTTACAGATACAACTATCCAAAGTTACAAACAAAGAAGCTTGCACAGATTACAAATCTAGTGTTACACAGGTATTTTCAAGTAAATGATTTTCTCTCTATAACTTCTGATCAATCCATATCAATTTCAGACTTAAGTACAGCTTTAAGCCCCACCAGTTTAACAACACGAACTTCTGGTATATGTCACACCCACTTCCAGATTAGGCCCGGCCCACTCCGAGTACAGATACAGATAATTTAGATATTTGAATAGATACGGATACAGATATGGATAGTGGTGTACTCGCTCATCAGTAGTTTTATCTTGTACTATTTTTACGCTTATTTTGATAATATGTAAACACATTATCATTGTCTTTAAATAAATATGTTATCATTTAAAATATTCTCAGGTTTGCTTGATAGCACATGCTATTGTGGCAAAAACAAAAAATGAGTAAAAAACACACAAAATATATTTAGAACTACAAATTAACTTTATGAAATAATTTTATAAATTTATTGCTTTGCCTAATCCCTCACTACATAAATTAATTTCAGCCTGGAGAGACTCAGCACTAAGTCATGGCTCCTTCTCTTTTTGGGGGGAGTCTTACTTTAATTCTCACCTTTCCTCCTCCTCTCCAGCCCTCCTCGGGCTCCTTTTCACTCTGCTCCCTTTCCTAGCCGCTCCAGCCCTCCACGGGCTTCCGCAGCAGCCCTCTTTGGGCTCCTTTTCACTCTGCTCCTTTTCCTAGCTTCTCCAGCCCTTCGCGGGCCCTTAGCCTAGCAGTCCTCCTCGGGCTCCGTTTCACTCTGCTCCCTTTCCTAGCTGCTCCAGCCCTCTGCAGGCCTCTTAGCCTAGCAGCCTTCCGCGGGCCCTTAGCCTAACAGCCCTCCGCGGGCTGCTGAAGAATTAAACTTTATTAAAATGAACAGCAGTAAAAAAAGAAGGAAACTGCTATGAACAGGGACAATTTTAAGAGTTATCAATTAACCTAACATACATGTTTTTGGTCTGTGGTAGTTCATTATAACATGTTGGCAACCGTGCCATGTTCAAAGTCACTTAAATCACATTTCTTCCCCCTTCTGATGCTTGGTTTGAACTGCAGCAGATCATCTTGGCCATGTCTACATGCCTAAATGCATTGAGTCTCTGCCATGGGATTGGCTGATTCGACATTTGTGTTAAAGAGCAGTTGGACAGGTGTACCTAATAAAGTGGCCGGTGAGTGTGCATATTTAGGGTCCAAACTTACATTCCTAGTGCGCAGACCCTGG
The DNA here is from genome assembly GCF_001649575.2 of Kryptolebias marmoratus. NCBI lineage: Eukaryota > Metazoa > Chordata > Actinopteri > Cyprinodontiformes > Rivulidae > Kryptolebias > Kryptolebias marmoratus. The sequence goes on along the minus strand of NC_051451.1, from coordinate 4,122,476 downwards.
CTCCAAAAAATAGAACTTGACATCTTCCAAAAGACTGACATTTGGCTTTTATTTTTAATAAGCAAAGTTAATGCCCTTACTTTGTCCATCCTTTTTTTTTTTTTATCTCAGTGGTGAAGTGTGGCTACCTATAATGGCAGTGTCATGCTAGTGTGCTATTGTGTGGGAAAGGAAAAAAAAAACCAATCAAATTAAAAATCAATTTACTGGGAACTGTGAGCATAGACACATCATGACTACTTTATTAGTCTTTATTTTAGTATTAGACAGTCTCTGGCTTCTTAACTGCATCTTGTCCAAAAGCTGTAGGGCTCGTGGTAGGCTTGCAAGACCACACGGCACATGTTTCAGCCTCTTTGTACTGATTCATTAAAATGTATTTTAGGAGCTGACTTCTTTTAGGTAATTAAATGGGTTAGGACCTTCATACCTTTTTGGCCTTTCACTTTGCACAATTCTAAAAAGTCACTGAGGTCATGTGAGCAGATCCTCTAAGATTTAACAATGAGCAGATTAAACTTGTACTGTAGTGGCAGCTAAGCTTTCACATTCATACTTTTTCAACATTTGACATCTTCAGTTTTTTAAAGACTATTTTTTTATCACCTGGTGTCAAAGACAAAAGGTAATGTTTTTGCTTATGATCTTAGTTTCAAACTTTGTCATGAAAGGATAATAATAAATATTATTTGGCATTTGAACCTGACTCAATTAATTAATCTTTTCATTGTGTCCCATTTTTCATTTGTGCACATTTCAGGTAAATATTTGTTTTGTTGTCTCCTATGAGATGGCATACTGCAGGATCAGTCATTGATCTGACATTCATATTCAAGTTAGCTGGCTGATTTACGTCACTGTCTCTTCCACATTTTTCATAAACAAAATGTTTTTGAAAAGCCTGTTTGTGGTTTGTGAAAAAAGGAGTATTAAAGCCCTGAGAAATGTTTCTGGGTAGCTTGTTAACAATAGCTTAGAGAGCATGCAGGAAGCATAAAACAAAAGGCACAGAGTAATTACCCATCATTTTTTGTTTAAACAATCTCGATGTTTGCCATATTCACCTTATGGAGTCCTTTCCAAATAACATCAATATGAAATTCTCACTTTCACTAATGCTCAAATGACTGATTATCTTCCTCTACAAGTGGTAATTTGAGTCACTGAACATAAAAGGAAGTAAATGTGCTCATCATCTCTAAACTGGAGTGCTCATTTGACTCTCAAGAATATTCCATTTCATACCAGCTGCTGAATTTTAAGAGTTTACATTATTCCACTGTCTTGGTTGAACATTTTCTGTTTTACAGAGAAAATTGCTGATAGGATTTACAAATGGCTTCAGAGTGATACAGACTGCGCTGATATCCCTGATCACATTTGCTGTGCCATCTGTGTAAGGAAATTGGTTGAAAGGCTTTAAAATGGAAAGTAAATGACAACTAGAGTTTTACTCTGATGTTATGTTCTACTAAACTGCAAGCTTAACAATGGCAGCAATGGAGTGAAAAGCAAATGCAACATGGCTTTCATGTAGAGATTGTTCCTAATAAGACCTAAAATTATGTCATTATATTTTCTGTGTTCAATTTACTATCCATTGCTTCCGGTGATTTAACAGCAAGTAACAAAATGGTCCCAGTCACCAATAATTCATCATTTTATTTATTATCTTTTGTTTTGTTTTTGAGGTACTCACTTTTTTGTCAAGACACTATTGCTCTAAAAAGTTCATTGGTGATTCTTTAATAAGAATAAAAGGTAAAGAGATTTTAGCTTTACAATTCACACATTTTCCACAGAAATAGCTGTTCCCTAAGCTGGTTGAACATGTTTAGAAAGCCAAATTTCACCATGACAAAATCATTCCTATTTTTGTGGTCTTAATAGAGGCATCCTATGAAACCCAACACAACTCTTCCAGTAGCAGTGGCATTTCAGAAATTATATATACATCCATTATTCAATTCAACTCAATTAAGTTCAACTCAGTTTATTTATATAGTGCCAATTCACAACAAAAGTTATCTCAGGGCACTGTACAGAAACATTCATGTACAATAGTTGTTATCTATCTAAAGAAGCCAGTGGATTGCATTGATTCTTCACTGTGTCACAATCACACATCCTGAGCAACCACATTGCCAACAGGGGAAAGAAAAAAACTCCCTTTTAACAGGAAGAAATCTTCAGTCGAATCTCTTCCCACTGGGAAGAGATTCTTCTTCCCAGTGGGAAGAGATTCTGCTGAATATCTTAGCTGATATCTGATATCTTAGCTGTTCTAGCTGTTCTTAGGACTGCGCTCTTCTGGACAGAGATCTCTGAGATTACTCTCGGGATCTGTTGGAGCCACTCTTCCAGTTTGGGCATCAAAGCACCGAGTGCTCCAATGACCACTGGTACCACTGAGGCCTTGAGTTTCCACAACTTCTCTATTTCCTCTTTCAGCCCTTGGTATTTCTCAAGTTTGTCATGCTCCTTCTTCCTGATGTTACAGTTGCTTGGGACTGCTGAATCTATCACCACTGCTTTCCTCTGTATCCTATATATCACCTCAATGTCTAGTTGGTTAGCCATCATCTGTTTGTCAGTCTATGTCTGGAAGTCCCACAGTATCTTAGTCCTGCCGTTCTCCACCACCTTAGGTGGAGTCTCCCACTTTGACTGTAGGACTTTCAGCCACTTGGTTATGGCGTTTCATGTATGCTTTGCCTGCCTGCATCTTACATCCTGCTATTATGTGCTGGACTATCTCAGGGGCATCTTTACACAGCCTGCATCTTGGGTCCTGCCTATTATGACAGACCATGGCCTCTATTGCTCTTGTGCTGCCATGATTAGTGCCTCTGTGCTGTCTGTCAGTCCAGCCCTTTCTAGCTACTGGTTGGATTCATTGATATCAGCCCGGTGGTACGTGCTGTGCAGGGGCTTGTCCTTTCATGAGGGTTCATCTTTCTCCTATTCCACATTCGGTTTCTGCTGCCTGAGACATTCACTTAGCAGATCATCGATGGGGGCTTTCTTCTTGATGTACTCTGGGATCTTGGTTGTTTCATCCTATATAGTGGTTCTGATGCTCACTACTCCTCTACCTCTCTCCTTTCTCTTAGTGTACAGTCTCAGGGTGCTGGTCTTAGGGTGAAACCCTCCGTGTATTGTGAAAAGCTTTTGTGTCTTGATGTCAGTGGCTTCGGTCTCTTCATTTGGTCAGATTATTATACCAGCAGACATCAGAGTCCCCAGGGATGGGACTCTGAAGCTCCAAATCAAAGTTCTTGTCCCCAAAATCAAAACAGGAGCTTATATTAAAGATTTTGAAATACAGGACAAGAAGGAGGAGTTAGGGAAAAGCAAGTCAGTGTAGTTCCCATGAGGAGAAAATTCAACATCACTACTATAAACAAATTCATTCTGTGAGAACCCATGGGACTTGGAATAAAAGTCATAACATAATCAGGACTTATAAACAACAGATGTTAACCTATAGTAAATTCTGCCATTACAGTACCACAGAGTTTTAAGGTTGCTGTAATTAAAACCTTACTTAAGAAACCTGATCTTGATTCAGGAGTACTGGTCAATTATAAAGCTATGTCTAATCTCCCATTCCTCTCAAAAATCATTGAGAAAATAGTTGCAAATCAATTGTATGAACTTCTGGACAGAAATAAGGTGTTTGAGAACTTTCAGTCAGGGTTTAGAGCTCATAATAGCACATAAACAGCACTGGTGGAAGTTACCAATGGTATTCTCATGGCCTCAGACAGTGGACTTTTGTCCATACTTGTTCAGTTAGATTTCAGTGCTGCATTTGATAAAACTGATCACAATATTCTATTACAGAGCCTTGAACATGATATTGGAATTACAGAAACAGCACTAAAATAGTTTAAGTCATAGTTATTTGATAGATTCCACTTTGTTAATGTTAATAATGAATCTTCTTAATTCACGAAAGTTTATTTTGGAGTTCCTCAGAGTTCAGTGCTTGGATCAATACTCTTTACTTTATATAGGCTTCCATTAGGTAAAGTTATTAGACTGCATGGGATTGATTGTCATTCATGTGCTGATGATACTGTCATATTTATCCAAAAACCCAATTCATTACTTAGATTACAAGCATGTCTTAAATACATAAAAACCTGGTTGGACTTGAACACTTCCTCTGGATAGCATTAATTTGGCCACCAGTTCTAATGTAAAGAACCTTGGTGTCATTTTTAATCAGGATGTGTCTTTTAAACCCCACATTAAAAATGTTACCAGGACCGCTTTCCTCCATCTATGTAATGTGAAGTATAATCAAACTTCGATTGCTAAAATGATGTTCTGCTTAGCTTAGGATAAAGTAAAACATACAAACTAATTATTAAAATAGAACATATGTGCTTAATTAACTCGAGTTGCTGCTAAATGCAAGAAGGAGAAAAGTTTAGCAGACACGCTTTACCAGTTGGTGACGGTATTGATTCCTTCAGTTGTTTACCAACCACCAATAAAAATCAAGAAGAAGAAGAAGAAACATTTTGAGGAGTGGCATTAGCAATGTGGCGGAGCATTTCAGGAGTTAAGCAGGTGGCAGACAACAAAAATGTTTTTCAAGAGTAGTCGAGGGAAGAACCGACAGTTAAACAACGAAACTTAGCGCAAGTTGTATAAACAACGAAAGCGCTATGGACAGCGTTGGCCCTGTGTTGTTGCTGTTTTTTAAACTTATGGGGATTCTCCTGAGACTTCAGGAAGAGAGGCGCAGTGGAAGAAATGCTCTGGATGCCGCAATTGTTGCGCAGAGTAGGACAGCTGTTATCCGCCGGAGATTTCAGGCTTTAAAGTGCTTTCAGCTGGGGGACAGACGGCAGAAACGTTGCAGGGTAAGCTAACGCTGTTCCTACCGTTTTCTCTTTATGCTTGCATCTGGTCACACCCACAACCAATGAGTGAACAGGAGCTAAGCTTGCACCACCCATGAAGCAGGGCCAGCCCGGCTGGCCCGACTCCGAAGCAGATACCAAAAAAGCAGGGACCGAGTGCGAAAAAATGCAGATGTGAACGCTTGCAAAGCGAGCCAAGTAGAGTGGAGCCGGGTCCGTGTGAAAGGGGCAATACAGAACTGAACAATGAACCAGTGGAGTAATTGAGAAAGTGACCGGGTTTTAAACACTGAAGATAATAAGATGGTGAGTGATACAAATTGTTGACAGGTGGAGATGGGTGTGGCAGACAGGCAAGTGAGTGACTGAGGAGGAGTGAATAGTGACAGGAAACAAAGACACGAACCATAAGAACTAAATTAAGACAAAGATAACTGAACAAAGACTCAAACAGAAAACATAAAACCTGACACTTTCACCTTTTTTTATACTAAAACCGCACCCAAGACCATACTTTCTGCACACAATCAGCTGTGTCCGTCTTTTCTGCAACATCAAAGTTCTGATGAGGGAAACAAAGTAGTGAGGTGAAATTCCTCTGAAATGATTAAATACTTGTTTCCAGACAGTAATATCACTAAAATTAGAAACATCTTGTATCAAAATGATGCAGAAGAACTGGTTCATGCATTTACCTTATACAGGCTGGAGTATCGTAATTCTTTATTATCTAGGTGTAACAATAGAATTAAAAAAAATACTTCTAACATACAAAGCTCTCAACAACCAAGCTCCATCTTATATTAAAGATATTATTGTTCCATATTTTCCTACCAGAGCACTTGGCTCTCAAACCGCAAGTTTTTGCTTGTGGTTCCTAGAGTTTCCAAAAGCAGAATGGGAGGCAGAGCTTTCAGTTTTAAGGCTCCTCTCCTATGGAACCAAATTCCAGATTCTGTCTGTGAGGCTGACACCCTGTCTTCTTTTAAGTCTAGGCTTAAGGCTTTAATTTTTTTTATCAATCTTATAGTTAGGCTTGTCTTGGATTTTCTGAGCTATCCTTTAGTGATTCTGTTATAGACATAAACTGCTGAAGGACAAATTGACCCATTTCCTCATTCTGCTGCTGTCTTTGCTTGCTCTACTGTAATTGTTTTTTTTTTACCATTACCATGATTTTCTTTGTCTTTTTTTCCAGTGAAAACTGAACTGAACTGAATAGAATGCCTTGATAGTATTGAGGTTTCTTTGTCACCCTGAAAAGATTCAAGAAACCTTCTGCTACATGTAGCAAAGCAGCCCCAGGACATAACCAACCCTCCACCAAGTTTCAATGTAGCTCCAGTGCTTTTTTTGTTTGTTTTTTGTATGTTTAATTTTTGTCTCTGTGAACATAGAGTTGATGGGACTTGTTGCCAACAATCTCCAGTATTTTCTCATCTTTCCAAAGGGCATTCTACCAGAAGCTTTGTGGCTAATCAATATTCATTTTGGCAAATTCCAGTCTTGCTTTTTCATGATTTGGTGTACTCCACCATTGTGTTCAGAAATGTTCACTTTGACTCAAACATTGACCTGATTGTGCAATCTGAAACTGATGTATCTTGACCTTGGAGTTCACCTAGCAACTCATATAAAATATTTTTCGACAAAAGAATGTGTTACACAAGTTGTGTGCAGCCAATGTAAAGATATTGATTTATAGAAGATAGAGAAAGGCACCAAGTTATTGGAATTTTTGTATGAAGTCAGATTATGCAGAAGTGGGTGTTTGGTCAACTATCCAGTGGGACTCCTCAAATGATTTTTTTTTCCTAGATGGAGACAGGATACAATTTATTCACTATTTTATTGTTTATTTGTGCAGGGAGGACTGTTTAGTATTAACAAATAGACACCATGACATTTATAGCCTCTGCTAATTTGCAATGCATGTCCCCAGATGGACCTTAAGTAACACAGAAGACATAAAGAAATTTAAAATACATATCAAAACAGAATAAAGCATCACACCTAATGGGATTGGGCATAAAAAAGCCAACTGAAACAAATTATAATATTGCCATTCTAACAAAAGGTAGAAAAAAAGAAATATGTCAGGTAATCTCACCTTCTTAGTTTCTCACTAACTAATTTCAGTGTTAGACTGAAGCAGTTCTTCAGTCTTTCTCTGAAATTGTGCCAGTCGGAAATTAATTTCAGTTCTGCAGGTGGAGAATTCCACATAATATAATAACCCCTTGTGCAGAAAATGCTGTTTGTCCTTAAGACGATTTAGAAAAAAAAAGCACCTTACAGTTCCCACTTGCTTCATGTGATACTGTGCCAGGGACTTTTCAGTGGAACCATTAGGTCAATGAGCACCTGTGAAATCTGGCCATATAAACATTTGAAAATAAGTGTGAGATTGGGGAATTTGACTTAGTATTCAAAGTTAGGCCCACCCTAATGTTGGTAAAACTCTGTCTTGTAAGTTACAAAGCATTTGTAAATAAATCATAATTTATCTGACAATTTCTCAACTTGTCTCTGGGGTTGTTTGAGTTGTGCAGAGAACAGATCACCTTCATGTTATATTCTGGCCAACCCCAGATAAGACGTAACCAAAAGAAAAAAAATCTTGATTAGGACATCTCTTGTATGCATTTTAATTTTGATCAACTGATGACTTGACCTGTTCAATAAAGAAACAAGTAGCAAACTTTAAAACAAACAAGCTTCCATATTATTTTACAATCAGTGGAGCTTCCTTGAATTGTGCAGTATCTATGCTATGTACACATAACCATGTTGTTTTCCAAAAACATTGATGTTGCAGTACAGTTCGAAGCCAAGAACTGAAATCTGCAACAGAGCTTCACAATATTGGCTTTTAAAGGTTCCCTATGCACAAGTACTTTACCTTACAATCGCTTCTATGCTTCCTTGTCATTCTCTCTTTGATCCCTTGGTAGCTTTCTTGTTTTCTGCCATTCTTCTTCCGATCATGCTTCTGGCCAAAAGCTATTTCTCACCCATTGTCTTCATCTCATCCATTTTCTAGCTTTCTATGTTGGGACTGACATTTAAATACTCCCCATCCATCTTACCCCCTGCTTTTTGCTTGAAAGACTACACATTATTTTGAGAATAGATCTATCATGGTTTTGTTCACCAAAAATATTTGTCTGATACAATTCTACTTAAATAGGATACTCAAAATACTTTGATCAAATTATTTTGTCTACACTAAATATTCTGCATGTGTATATGTATTAAGTGAAGTTACAAATGTTTACGTAAGCCCTTTTGAACAGCAGAAGTCCTTTATAAACATTGTATTCTGTAAAAGCATTGTGGCAATATTAAAAGTAATTCAATGGCCTACTTGATTGTTTGGTTTATTCTAAAGTGCTGTTATTTTTTTGTTGTTGTTTTGTTTTTGTTTGTTATTTTTGCCATTAAGTGGCTTCACACTGAAAAGCCATCAGCAGAAAATCAGTGTGATTGCTATGCTGAGCAGAGTTCTCATGTGTCACATCAAGACTATTTGCATTTTGAAACAGCGAGATTTCCCTCTGGCATGATTTGTCAGTGAGCTGTAGAAATGTTGCCACCACAAAGAGAAGAAAAGCATCACCAATCGAGGAAGTGGCACTTGCAACATGAGCTTGTCTCTTTATTTCCTCCTTATAAACTTTATTAAAGTGCTTAAGGTTAAAGATTAATCTGTCCATCTTTTAGCTAAATATCTGAATGTCTCGAGAACATTTGAGTTAATCTTAAACTGTGGTATCATGTAAAAGAACAAAGAAACAACATCTCCCATCTTTGTGTATGTGATAAATTTGTAGATTTGTTGAAGAGGCTGGGAAAAAGAAAAAAACCCTGATTGGCTAGTTAATGGAAACATAACCAATCAATAGAGTGCAGACTCAAATCTGACTGATGTGTTATTTCTTTTTGTAGGTGGAAACCCATCACAGTCAATCATATCATCTTCAGAGAACATAGGTCAAACTAGTAGCACTGTTCATCTCTGTCAGTACTAACATAACTGAAACTCAGATTGGATCTTAGTGCATAAACATGGCCAAAAACAGGGCAATGTGTCTTCTGCAAAGCATGAAGTGTCATGATTTCTAGTATTTTTTGAGTTTGTTCTTAGTTTTGGTTTTGGGTTCTTGTTTTTCCTGCTTTCTTGAGTTTTATTTTATACTTTTGGTTTTTTTTTGTTCTCATGCTCTGTCTTAGTATTGTCTCTGCCTCTTGGTTCTGTCCTCATTGTCTTTGTTTATCATTATCCTCTCTTTGCCCTCAGTCTACTCCTGGTTTCTGCCACACCCATCTCCACCTGTCTGTAATTGTAATCACTCACCTGTGCCCACTTCCCATAATTTCCCTGTACTTTAAAGTCTGGTCATTTTCTCCACCTCCCTGCCGGTTCGTTGTTGTTTGTTGGTGTTGGTTGTCGTTTGTGTCCACGGTTCCTCCTTGCCTTGTCTTGCTGTGTTATCTTTGGATTTTTGATATAGTTAGTTTTTGCTGCCACGTCAGCCTTTTGTTTTCTACTTTTGTTATTTAAATAAATCAGTTTTTGTTTTAAAAAAATGAGTCTGCATCTTGGGTTCGCCTCGCTCTCACCACGTTCTGACATGAAGTGAGAATGTGAAATAGGAGTGCTGGGTTATGTGTTGCCACTCTCACTTGATGTTCAAAAGGGCAACGGGCCTTCTGACTTGCCTGCACTATGGTAGAGCTGTGAGAAGAATAAAAGAGACGTGCTGGTGTTAACTTCACAGCAGCAGGATTTATTCTTCCTCTTCACATGTGACAACACTTTAAACATACAAAATCTCTATAATCGAAACTAATGACCTTAACTTCAGTCCCATGGCCAATAATCAGCATGAAAGTATTACAACCACAACTTTTTCACACACCTGACAAAACTACAACTTAATCATGCTATTAGACATATTAAATAAATATAGTAACCAGATATTTAATGTTCTCTATTTCAATACATTTCCTTTGTGTTCATTTAAAATAATAAATGGTGCCCATACCCTTCTCCCAGCATATGCAACACAACTCATCAGTAGGGCCTTGATGTCTGGGGAGGAGAATCTTGCAGGCATGGGGGAGCACCAGGCAGTCCTCAATGCACAGAGTGGACACTACAGGCATAGTGTGCAGGAGAACACACCCAGTGCTAAGCCCAAAATCATTGATACATATTGACATAAATCACAAACTAATAAGGTAATTCAATTTCACAATATGAAATGTATTTTTGTTGTCTTTGTAATTGTGTTTGTTTTGTATTTTTAATTGACAGTAATTTCTTTTTCAGTAAAAGGTTCAATATTGTCATCCCTGGAGGCATAGATTGTTTCTCCAGAAAGGTACTGAATCTGTAAACAATATAATTGTTTCAGGCTTTGATAGTAGCCTTAATCTATAACAGAATTTTTTGTATCTAGTTTAAAAAGCTGTTGTTTTTCACACATTTCTTTTATAAGTCCTTCCACTGGCTCCCTGTAGCTCAGAGAATAGACTTTAAAATACTTTTGTTAGTTTGTATATCACCGAATGGCTTAGCACCACAATACATGAAAGATCTGCTGTTGTTGTATAAACCTTCCAGACCACTCAGGTCTTCTGGTTCTGGTCTACTCTGCATCCCCAGAACCAGAACCAAACATGGAGAAGCAGCATTCAGCTTTTATGCACCACACATCTGGAACAAACTTCCAAAAAACTGCAAAACAACTGAAACACAGAGTTCCTTTAAATCATGGCTAAAATCCCACCTGTTTAGAGTTGCTTTTGATTAACAACATCTGGAACATTGATCAATATGTTAGGTGTATATTGATGATGGCATTTGACAAAATGTAATGTTTGTTGCCTGTTTCTCAATTGGTGACTGTATGTTGCTTTTATGATGTAAAGACCTTTGAACTTCCTTGTTGCTGAAATGTGCTATATAGATAAACTTGAATTTTAACAAATTTAACAATATACATCCTCAAATGAATATGGTTATTGCAGTTAGTCTTTTTTTGTGACAAACAGTCATCAGTGTTTCTGTAAACATTTCAAATGATCTTGCCTTAGCATACAGGTTTTAACATGTAGATGATCATCTAAATATTTGTCAAAAATCAGAGATATTTTGTCACCCATCTTTTTTTTGGGGGGGGGGCAACACAGGACATGCTAATCTAAACCAGTGGTCCTCAGTGCATCCCTGCTCCAACCTAGCTGAATCAAATGATTAAATTACCTCTTCAACGTGACATCAAGTTTGGCAAAGGCCTAGTAAAAAGCCATTTCTTTGATTCAACCGTGTTGGAGCAGGGATGCATGTAAAACCTGCAAGACAGCAGAAGTTGAGGACTAGTCTTGGAGATGTGTTTATGCATTTTCTTTTCTTTGTTTGACATACTTTTATGTAGATTATGTACCGTATTTTCAGCAGTATAGGGCGCACTGGATTATAAGACACACTGTCAATGAATGGTCCATTTTCCAACTTTTGTCATATATAAAGTGCACCTGACTATAAGATGCATCTTCGTGCACCTCACAATTTTTGTAACTTCATGTGCACCATGCTCCATTCAAAATGGACGGTTTTGGTGCTCTAGCGGAGCTGGTTCACTGTATCAGCATTTATATGATCCCTCTATGAGAGATCACAAAGATAATCAAACGGTTCAAAACTCACAGAAGGATACTGCATCGATGTAAGCATAAAGTATAAATGCCTACACCGCTTGCTCAGGTCCGCGTGCCGTGCGCGGAGTCCTGCGCAACATTATAAAGTGTGACTATAACTGAGCCTTAATGCTGCAAGTGGTGCGGCTTTGTAGTTTACCAAAGTCATACTAAAACATTGCAACTTCTTACATATATAAGGTGCTCCGGATTATAAGGCGAACTGTCTTTTTTGAGAAAATTGAAGACCTTTAAGTGCGCATTGTAGTCCGGAAAATATGGTACTTAAGAGTTTCCAATAGCAATCTGGCCTCAACAACCCTGGCTTTTTTCACTGAAGCAGTACAAACCTTTGGTTTGTCACAGAGGTAAATGTTAATTTTATGTCTTCATGTTCATAAAGTTGTTTAACATAAGGGTCTGATATGCAGTCATTGGACATGGTTATGTATAGTTTAATATTCAAACAATATCTTACAGGGTTTGTGGCGATCACGGTGTGGAGAATGTGAATGTGGCCCACTTTATGTTTCTGTCCAGTGTCGGGAAACAAGTATTTATCCTTTCAGAGGAATTTCACTCACTACTTTGTTTCCCTCATCAGAACTTTGATGTTGCAGAAAAGATGGACACACAAATGAGTCTCAGACCAGAGGTTCAATCATTAATCACACATTTATTAAACATTCAGCTGAATGGCGACAACAACTCACCAAACCCGGAGATACCCATCACACACGCCTAAATCACGAGTTGTGTCTGGGGTGGTTCCCCTTTCACCTTCTTTTTATACTTTAAATTGCGCCCAAGACCAGTGTTTCTGCACACAAACAGCTGCAGCAGCTTGTTTTTCCGTCTCAAGGACGGCTACCTAATCTCACTCGCCCATGTCATGATGTCGTGGAGCCTTCAGCCTCCCTCACCCCACTTACACAGCTTTACTTTTGTGATTCTGCCCCATTCGCTCCTTTCAATTAATTAAGCACATGTGTTTTATTTCAATATTTAGTTTGTATATTTTATTTTATCATGAGCTAAGCGAAACATCATTTTAGCAATCAAAGTTTGATTATACTTCACACCAGGGAACAGAAAGGAGTAGTTTCATTGCAGGCAAAAGTGTCCACAAGCAAAGGTCTGTTTATTTTCTCCTCTATATCCACATGTTTCTATAGAGTCTGGAAGAGTAGGACATTTCATTTAAGTATTTTCCAACTTTTGGATAAATATAAAAAAAAAAAAAAACATTTCCAGACTTTCTTCCCTAGTCCATATCCTAACTCTTGTGCTTTACCTTGTTATTCCTTTGCTTTTCCTTTCTACCTCGTGTCCTTTATTCTATGTACAGGATTTCTATGTTCCTTTCTTTCTACTGATATATAAATATATCCATAAATGTCTGCCATAAATGCATAGCAAACTTCAGTATTTTACTTTAATTCAGAGCAATAATTAAGCCAACACTGTACAGAAAATATAAACATTTTGCACTTAAGATGAAAAACCTTTATCTGTATGTTCTACCCAGAACTCAAGCTGCAGTTAAAGCTTCTACTACAAATTATGTTAAATAAATAAATAAAAATAAGCACCTTTTCTTATCCACTTATTATTCAGTTAATCAAAATATAATCACCATATCAGCTCTACACTGTATCTACTTTTACTTTTTAGCTGCAGATGCATCCCTTGCTATAAATGATCAAGCATTCACTAAAGGAATTCTGTTATTGCATTTTGGGTAATAAAATGTTTTTCTTTCTGTAAAAAAGGAATATAAATATTTGCATGTTTTAATGTATTGTCAATATTATATAACAAAGGCTTAAGTGGTGAAATGAAAAGTCTGCCAAATGTGCCAATTTTCTTATCCTATTAATTACCAGAATAATCAACAGAAAGATTACTAAAATAATTGTTAGTTGCAGGCCTAATTTACGTGTTTATACTTTACATTATTGCCCTTTTTTGCTTGTTTCATAAAGTTGTTTTTGTTTTTATTTGGTCACTGCTTCTGCAAGTGTTGACAAAGCAATTTTTTTTGTTTAAAACAGAATTGAATGACTGTGGTAGGATGTCTTCTATGCAGTGACCAGCTGCTTCTATCATGTACTCCATGATCTTGAAGAGGACAGCAAGCTCGACCTCGCCAACAGCCTTCACATATTTTGCTGTCACTATGTTTTACTTCCTCTTATTCAGCAACACCTGAACATATCAGAGATGACCACCCTCTTTCAACAGAGGGAAACCTGTCTCCTAATCAGTTGTGGCATCTTGGGCAGCAGTACCATTCCCAGGAATGTGACGAGGTAAGCTTTTCTTTTCTCTTTAACGCTCAATAAGCTGTACATGTAACTTATATTTATCAGAGCAATTAATTTTCTCCTAAATACCATATGACAAGAGCCACACATTCCACAGACTGAATCGGAATCCAAAGCCCTCATCCCGAGTGAGCCCAACTCAGGTTCAGGTTCTAAAAGTTGAATTTGTGAATTTTCTGAGCTCAGTGTAGCTGTCGACCCACTGAGTTCAGCAAATCTTAGTATTGTCAGTTATTTGGCCACACTGCATTACATGCAAAGCATTGGCTATACTTAATCTTCCTTTTTTGCAGTGTCAACACTTTTTCAACATCTGACATTTGTAAATGACCTCAAAGTTGTCCGCTTTCTACACATTCAGAGTATTTGGAGTACTTTTCAGAGTACAAGTTACACATAGGCTCATAAAAATTTGCTTCCCTCTTGAAAATATTTTACATTTTGTATAGCTACAATTACAAACTTCAGAGTATGTATTCATTATTTGATCTGTCAAACCAACACAAAGTAGTGCATAGATCTGAACACTCTTCTCAGAGTGTTATTCAAGGGGAAAAAATGAAGTGTTTAGTCTTAAAATAACACTTGTTACAAACTGTGAAGAATTTTAAAGCAGGGTTACATTTTACGAAAATATTCCAACCTTTGAACATCTCATGGAGCTCTGCATGCAAGAAAGAAAACCTATTTCAACATGAAAAGAGAATGAATCAATCTGATCAGTAAAGATACAATTAATCTATTATGACTGAATCTGAGTGTCTTCAAAGAACAAAATGTTTAGTTTGTAAATGTGCAAAGTTGGCAAAGACATTCTAAAGGACCTGTAGCTGTACTTACAACCATAAATTGTTCAACAAAATATTTAACACACATTTGGGCTGAATACAAGTGCACCAATTTTCATTTAAAAGGCATTTAGCATATACTTTCATTAACACTACACAAGTATGCACAACTTTGTGTTGGTCCATTACATAAAATACCCCAAAATGGACACAACATTGTTGAAATGAAAGTTGAAGGGTTGTGGATGTTTTTATTAGAGACTGAAGTTTGGTTTAAATTCCTTCCTTTATCAATGCCAATTTAGACCATTGACTATAAACTTTCTGGCATGTTGTGAAACATGGAAACTAAAATCAGCTAAAAATTGTGGACATGAAAATTTTGTAGATGTAATCTGTCATGAGCAACCAGGAGAATATTGGGTAGATATATTGCTATTGTTTTGGTTACTGAAAATGAAATCTCAATCAGATATATTAGTGGCCTTTATTTGGCAATTTATTGCTTCTTTCATTAAAATGTTTTCATCTAATTGGTAACATCAGTCAGAATAATTCAAGTTGAGTTTTCAAGACAGGGTTTAGTGAAAAGTTGAACTTTTTACTTTTATTAGTGATGCTTTCAATAGAAGAGTTATGAGCACAATGATTGATATAGAGCATTAAGCAGCTACAAATGTGCTGTTCTATTTTTTTTATGGTAAATGTGTAACCCCCATAAAATGGGGGTACCTCTTTAAGAAACAGATTAGGGAAGCTAGGTAAACATTCTGACCAATCAGAATGTTTAGGTTCCAGTGTGCTTCAACCAATCAGAACGCAGACTGTCACTGTAGGTCCTGCCCTTCTTCTCCATGTCGGCGACATTAGTGTGTGGGAGAGAGAGTGTTGCCAGGTGTACGATAATTATTGTATTTGTATGATAATTTTGCCCTCTATACGATGTACAATCAATAATCCCAAAAGAGGCCAAATATACGATAATTTGACCATTCCGTGAATGTGTGGTTGTAATCGGTTGTAATCAGCTTGTCGCAACTGCCTGTCAGGGTGTTTTTTGTGAACCCTGAAGGCATCTGTTTATGGAAACAGTTGCACGATTGGCTAGAATTTTCAGCCAATCGTGCTTTTATAAATGTGAGCAACGAGTGACGTGTATGCGTTTGCCTCAGAACAACGGCCATGATTGGCTGAATAGTCTGCTGCACCTGCCCCATGAGTGAGGAAAAAAAAAAAAGAAAGAAAGAAAAAAAGAAAGAAGCCAGAGCCAGTCTGGAAGAAGAAGCGCTGAGTACCTGTCAGACACTATTCAACACTAGAGTGACTTTAGCGCATCAATAGACTTGTTATTTTGGTTATGATAGGTGTACGATAATTTCCCTCAAAATACGATAATTTTATGTCTTTGGTACGATAATCCTTCATTTCTGACCTGGCAACACTGGGGAGAGAACTGACATGAGGAGGAGGAGACGGCTGAGCTGTGCAGCATGAGAGTCTGTGTAGCTTAAGATGGAAAAAGTATTGAACATGAACTTGCAACAAATTCTTTTGCAAATAGAATTACCGTTTATCAGCCGACTTCTGAGCTGGAAGTAGAGGAAGTGAGTAAACAGACTGAGTTTCAGTTTTTCTACCAAGTACTGTTAGAGCTACCTCACTAGCCTCGCTAACCCTTATTTGCTATTGGTTCCCTGAAAGTTCATCTTGTCCTTCTTTCAGCTAAAGTGTCCCACGTGTTTGGACTAAGAACCATCATATTGTTGTCCCCATCGTGTTGCATTGATTTCTTCACTCCTATTGTTTTAATTGGGACCTGTATAACAAACTGCTATGTAGGAAATTCACCTCATATGAATGGTGTTTGAGTCGAACTTTAATTGGAACTGAATTTGGTTAATCTGTTTTCCATCACAATTCAGAATTCAGGTTATCAGTGTGCACCCCACATGATGCCACCCACAGTGACCTTTAGGTATTACAACAAAAATAAATATAAACACAAACCCCAAAATATGGCTCTAATAAATCCAATAACTTCCTCTTGTGACAAGAGTCAGTCTGTTTGAAAAAATGCATTTGATATTTTTTCTGAATGAGTATGGCAAGCTATATTTTTGTGACATTTTAATAACTTAAATACAGTGTATAACTGTTTTTAATAACCTTCCGATCTAACATGTAGGGGTCTAGCCCTGTCCACTTTATGGAACTCGTAAAAGTTGATTAGTCTCTCTTCCTGTTCCTCAACATCTTCCATCAGGTCAAGTTTCATTTTCAGTATTGGCTAGTGTTGTGTCGTGCATGAACTATTCGTTCAAACAAACAAATCTTTTGAGGGAACAAATTGAACCAAATCACTTTATTCCCTGATTTGTTCCTTACTTAGTTCAGTTGAGAAGAAAAAAAAACTTAATAAAAAATAAGAAAGAAAAAAGGAAAAAGAAAAACCTTAGTTCAGGGTTGAACTCCCGCATTCTATGACTCACTCATGACGTAATTCTAAATGACACAGCAGCGTGCACCGTGCGGACGGGCTGGGATTTATTCAGTAAGCATACTGCTGATTCGCACATGTGCAGATATCACGTACTGCCGCTAAGGAGTGATCCGTATAATAAACAAACTGCTGATTTGCGCATGTGTTTCAGTTAGCTCAGTTTGTTTTAAAAGCCTGGCATCTTCGAAAAGAGGGCACGTTCTGTTTGAAGGATGTTGATGTTGGTCTCTGTCTGCATCTTTGAAATATGTTTGTGTGTCTTATAAGCCCATGGGGGCTGGGCACCTTTTATGGTGTATGGCACAAAAGAAATAAACTAAATTAAAAACTAACTAACTAACAAATTGTGTGAACTGAAGGATTCGATGAACAAATATTTTGAACAAATCATTTTAATGAACTAATTCTAGAGATTCAGTTCACTCAAAAGCTGCTGCTCCTATCACTAGTGTTGGCTCATCTTCCTTCTGCTGTAGCAAAAACCTTCTATACAGCCATAGGGCAATAATATACAGCACTGCAGCCCTGCCTGGAGATTAAACTCTCTTCCACTCTAAAATAAAACAAAACACAACCATAACACCATATAGTCTAGAGTGAGTCCTCGTGTACATTCTACTGTTTCAGAGAAGTGTGGGGGGTAGGCTACCATCAGCTACAGCAGGTAATGATCCAGAGGTCAGATTTTTGGCATTAGATAGGCCTGCTGCACTGTCTTCAGTGATGCTCCTTGTGAAGTGTTTGGATCAGATGTGGATGCCACAGCAGAATTTATTTGAGGAACACTACACAGACACAAAAAATACCTTCCATATTTAATTTGAAGTTACATACCAAAATAAATTGTTTTTTAAAACATTTGAACATAAAAGATAATAAAACTGCATCAATTAATTGATTTATTAAATTACAAGTTAATTCAAGTGCCTAAATAAAATGTACCATAACCATATTTGTATTTGATTTTGGTTTTGTTCTTCAAATGGAATGCACAGTTATAGCAATCACGTAAACAAAAACAGGTGAAAAAATATGGTTATAAAACAAATAACTAAATAATGTATGCAATATTATGTATTACAAAGTAATATATATATATATATAGGTAAGGTTAATAGTGGAGTATTTTAATTTTTAACTTAATAAACTCATTAAATGCAGATACTTTTTAGATTTTTAATTTTGACTTTATCTTACTAAATGTCAGTGTGACATTGAATTACAGTTCTATTTCATCCCTACTGACCGCCAGAGGCGGTGCTTCAAGCACTGAATGATCATTCTCGCACTGAGTTCGTCTTTGCCCATCCCTTTTGGCTGTGATCAGCGGTATGATGCTGAGTGACTTATGTTGCTCGTCTTGTATGACTCCACTCCAGCCAGACGACGGGCATGATTTGTGTCCCTCCTGTCTTGGAGCGGAACACCTCAGAGAAGCGCTGTCGGACAATGCTTGCCTGAATTGTACAGTCATGCCCCAGTCGGTTCGACTGGATCGGTTAGCTGCGCTGGAGCAGCCTACCGATTGGTTAAGTGTGGCGCAGCATAGTCCCTTGCCACCTGCACAGGCAACGAGCCAGAAGTGGCCTGCTGCGGCGGCACCTTCGGTGTCAGCTAAGCGAGCTAAACACACCGACACTAGGAGGTTGTCCACAAAGGTGGATCACCTCACTTCAGAGCTCGCCCACATGAAGGCCCTCCTCCGGTCTTTCCAGGCTGAGGATGGTCGTGGGGCGGCTCCACCCTCTGAGCAGGAGGGAGCATCAGACAATGATGATGATGCTATTTCAGTGGCAGCCTCTGGTATCCAATTCTGTGAGGACCTTCCGGAGCTGAGCTCCAGGGCCTCTAGGTCTGACTCCAATGCCTCCCAGGAGGACGTGGGGGAGTCTGTGACAGTCGCAATCCAGACAGCTCTTGCCTGTCTACAGCTGGATGTTCCTCCAGCCCAGCCTGCAGCTTCTAGCGCGTTCTTTAGACGCGGGAGATCGGAGACTGCTTTTGTTGTTCCGCCTTTGAGGAATACATACGGGAACTGCATGCCTGTTGGTCGGACACCAAGGCATTGTCACGACTAACATCAGACGGCAGGGCCCTGGCAGCCATGCAGGAGGCGCCCAAGGTTGGCTTGGGGCAGATGCCAGCTGTCGAGCCGGGCATTGCCTTGCTTATTGTCCCACCGGAGGAGGTCTTGCGGCCTAACGCCCGTTGTCCACGGCCCCAGTGCCGTATTACTAATGACCTTTTCTGTAAGGCCTATGACTCTGGCGCTCGCATGGTGCATGGCAGCATGAGATTGGGAACTCCCTATCCCATCTCATGCTGGCCCTGTCCTCCTCTCTGGAGTGTTTCACTGGACCATTCCACCCAAGGCCTGGTCGATGCGTCTCTGCAGGCCTTTGCTCTTATGACAAGGGAGCTGGGACGCACACTGTCTACTCTGGTTCATGCTCGCCGCCAGGTCTGGCTGGCGCAGTCGCCCCTCACTGAGCCTTGTAGGAGAACACTCGAGGCCAAGCGGGGGCTCTCCCCTCTCGCCCCTCCCGGGCTGCACGGTCAGGCCGCCACCGTAGATGACGTCTTGAGGCCGGCGGTCGGTTATTTTACCCCAGCACAGCACAGCTGGTCTGCCCACACCCCGTACTTGTGGGTGCTCTCCACTCTGTCCTGGGGGTACCGCCTTCAGTTCCGCCGCCGGCCACCGGTCCCCGGCCGGGTCAGGATGACTGTCATCCATGACCCAGCAAAGGCACAGGCACTGAACCAGGAAATCTGCACCTTGCTGGCCAAGGGAGCGATAGTGCCTGTGGACCCCCTGTTGGACCCAGGGGGCTTTTATTCAAAGTATTTTCTTGTTCCAAAAATGACTGGGGGTCTACGTCCAGTCTTGGACCTCAGGGGTCTGAATGTATACTTAAAGGTCATTCCCTTTCGTATGCTGACTACAAGGGAAGTGTTGCAGGCAATCTCCCGAAACGACTGGTTCACTTCCATAGAACTCAAGGATGCTTATTTTCATGTTCCAATTGCTCCGCCCCATTGGCGGTTTCTTCGCTTTGCATTCCAAGGGAAGCATTTCCAGTTCAGGGTCCTTCCGTTCGGTCTGTCGCTTTTCATATCAACCACCGGGGGGGACCAGATCCAGGAAACTGTTGTGCTTGACTCAACAGCTTCTGACATGGGCAGCCCTGTACTTCCCCAGCCTCAGGGCAGCCTACATCCCAGGACCGCAGAATGTGCCAGCGGATTTTCTGTCCCGTCAGACACCGCTCCCAGGGGAGTGGAAGCTTCACCCAGAGGAGGTGGAGAGCATCTGGAGGGTCTTTGGCAGGGCAGACGTGGACCTCTTCGCATCCAGGGATGCAGTTCACTGCCCCCTTTGGTTCTCCATGGGCAATGCCAGCCCTCTGGGCCACGATGCTCTGGCACACAACTGGCCCCGGACCCTCCTTTATGCGTCTCCACCACTCAGTCTAATTTTTCCGACTCTCCTAAGGGTTTGTCAGGAAGGTCACAGGGTCCTCTTGGTGGCCCCCTTCTGGCCAGCGAGGACTTGGTTCCCTCTACTGCGAGAGCTCAGCTCCAGCCTTCCGATGCGTCTCCCCTCCAGGAGGGATCTTCTTTCCAGAATGGGTGGCCGCATTCTCCACCCCAACCCGGACCGACTCCAGCTCTGGGTTTGGCCCCTAAAAGGCCGGGGTCCACGTTCTCAAAGTACGGTGGGGAAGTAGGATGTACGATGGCTAATGCATGGGCACCGTCCACACACACAACATATGCAAAGAAGTGGGCGATCTTTGCGATCTGGTGCCGTGGTAAAGGGCAGGACCCAGCACAGTGTTCAGTCTCTGACATACTGGCTTTCCTGCAAGCATTACTGGATTGGGGACGGTCTCCGTCTACCTTGAAGGTGTATGTAGCCGCCATTTCCTGTTGGCATGTTGG
>NC_051451.1:4045538-4088329 GCF_001649575.2 Kryptolebias marmoratus | reverse complement strand
CTGAGGTAGGTGAGCAGTGGTTGTTCTTTGGGTGTTGCAGATTCCTCGTGACCTTGTCGTTATACGTCATCCAGTGCTTGAAGCACCGCCTCTGGTGGTCAGTAGGGATGAAATAGAATGAAAGTTACAGTTGTAACTATGGTTCTATGAATCCCGGATGACCGCCAGAGTGCTTGGTCCCTCAGAATCCTTGCGTCTCGTGAGAAGGTTCAGGGATTGAGTGCCGGTCATCATGTGACTATATAGAGTCACGTGGGTCACCGGCAGGTCACAGGTGACTTTGTCGTGATTAGTACTCGACCTGCGCATGCGCAAGAATGATCATTCAGTGCTTGAAGCACCGCCTCTGGCAGTCATTCGGGATTCATAGAACCGTAGTTACAACTGTACCTTTCGTTACTTGTTGGCTTACCTTTCACCACATGAACTTGCATGAAGGGGCATAATCTCAGATGCAAACTTGTCTCCACAGATTGGACATGACTCCTTGAGATAAAGAAGAAAGTGTCAGGTTTGTTTTTTTTTGTATTCTGTTTATTGTCTTCATGTTTTTGTTTGTGTTTAGGTATCTTTGTCTTAGTTTAGTTCTTGTTACTTGTGCATTTGTTTTCTGTCACTATTCACTCCTCAGTTACTCACTTGTCTCACTGCCACACCCATCTACACCTGTCCCAGTTTTATTAATCATTCCACCTGTGCCCACATCCCTAATCACCTCCTGTGCTTAAAAACCCGGTAATATCCTCCACTCACCACTGATTCATTGTTTCTCTGTTACCGGTTTTTTGTTTTGTGCCCGTTTCTATTTAAATTATACCTTGTTGCTCTGTGCTCCATGTTATTATTTCGTTTGTGTTTTTGTTTAGCCTTTGATGCCACATCAGCTTTTTGTTTTGTTATTTTCTTTATTTAAATAAATTAGTTCATTTACAATGAGTCTGCGCTCTGGGTTTGCCTTCCTCTCTCTATTTCCTGACAGAAAGTATAACACTAAATAAAATTAAAAGTTGACATAAGATTAGTTTTTGTTTTATAAGGCCCATCTAATTCATTGGCAAGCTGAAAAAAGTCCAGATTTAGATTTATATAAGATATATTAGATTTTATATTTAGAGGTGAATGATTCACATCTTGTGCCACTACAGGTTGTCATGTTTGGTGTGTTAAGAGCAGGACCAAAATGCAGAAAGGAGTGGAAATATCATTTGATGAGCTTTTGTTTATTGAGAAAAGGCAAACTTACAAAAACTGGTAACCGGGAACATGTAGAGAGAGCAACATAGAAGAATGGAAGGAACCAGGGGTGAATACTGAGTCTGTGTCGGGATTTGGGTTTTGTGTTTCTGTTTGTTGTCTTCGTGTTTCAGTTGGAGTTGATTGTTTATTTTATTCAGTTATCTTGTTAGTTTTGGTTCTTGTACTTTCTGTCTTTGTGTCTGTGTTTGTTCTCATCTACCTCTCTCCAGTTTTGTCATCTGTTTACCTGCCACGCCCATCTTCACCTGCCAGCAATTATGATCATTCACCTGTACCCACTTACCTCATTATCCTCTGTGTTTAAAACCCGGTCATTTCCTCCACTACTCCGTCAGATGATTGTTCTTTTGTCCTCGTCCTGCATCTTCTTCTGTGCTCCTAGTTTTGGTTATGTTTTTTTTTTTCCGCTGCCCCGTCAGCTTTTGTTTTCTTTAATAAATCAGTTTTCTTTTTAGTTCCTAAGTATGAGTCTGCTTTCTGGGTTCGCCTCTGTCACCATCTAGCCTGACAGTCTGGGAAGGTAAATATACAGAGGAGCGTTCAGAGATGACCTAATTACAAGTAACTGACTGCAGCTGGGGAAGGGAGCAAGTGAAACTGATGAGGAAATTACTAGTAGGTGGGGAAGGGGAGTAAATGGCAAAACTGACTGAGAAGACAAAACAAAGACAGAACCAAAAGGAAAACCTAAACAATAACAGAAATAAACACAAAACCAATCTAATACTCAATAATAAATAACAGAAGGAATAAAGTAGGACGGAAAGATAAAATAAAAGCAAAGAACAAATCTAAAACTCAAATAAGAAATAGCTAAACTAACAGAGGATAACTAGGATAAGGGAAAATAATGTCATTGTTTTTGTCAGCACCAGGTCTCATATCCTTCCAGAAGAATCTGGAAGTGGTTGGATAGGCCAATGTGAATAGACAACATAAACACAAAATGTTAAATACTGTAGGATATTCCTCCAAATGTATATATATATATATATATATATATATATATATTTATAAACAGATACAAATTGTAAGGCTTTACCTATTTTAGGTAGTCTGCTTTGTTTTACAACATAACAACATATGACCACTTACTTTGTCATTATTACACTGGCAGGATTCAATGTGAAAAGGAAGTGAAAGAAGAGGTATGAAATGCCACATGTAATGCATCTGTTCTTTGCATGTTTTAAAATTCTGGATCATCAAATGGTAGAGGTGTTGTGTCTATCTTTTCTTGTAAGGGGACAATATAGATGGTATTCTTTCCATTTCCTGAGGAAGCCTTTAATATTTTGGATGTGTTTGGAAGCCTTATGTTCATAAGAAAATCACAGTCAAACCATATGACAGGGAGAAAAGAAGTTTTGAAAAAGAATTTAGGACATATCAATAGTACAATAAGCTGCGGCTTTTACAAGAAGCCAACCACCGTGCAATTCTCGCAGTTTGGGGTATTCTTCCAGTAGTACCCTTGTTACCTGAAAATGAAAAAAAAAAACAAAAAAAAACATTTATATTGATTAATAATACAACATCATATGCAAATATGTGTCTTTGTAATTTAAGGAAAATTCTACTCTGAAAACGTATGATAGAGTTCCCTAAACAAATTATAAATTTGAAGCCCAAAGATCAATGGGTACATGCATCACTATATTTTGTGGGATATAATTTTTCCAGGTGCCGTATATTAAAACTTTGTTTGAATTCTGTTAAGAATGTCTTCGTTCACACTCTACCGGGTCCGTTTTGGATTCTGGAAGGATCACCTTAGGAGAATTAAAGACAATTTATTGAGACAAATTGGTAAAACCCACCGAGCAGTTTTTTGCAAAAAAACAGAGATCACTTCCCTTAGACGCTTCTGTGATCTATGATCTGTGTGATCTGACATCCCTTGATCGGAACTCTGTTTTATAGAATGCTTGGCTTCTCTTACATGAGCTTAAAATCAATACCAACCCAGGGGCTGTGTGGTCATGACCGTCTGGGGATGCCTTAACTTTGGACTTTTTCACCTGTTTACAGAAGTTAAACATTACCTTTGCAGTCCCCTTGTAACTTTTATTTGTGTCAGAGTAACATAGACAGAAAAGCTTAAACATACACATAAAATGATTGGAACAATAAAATATAATGCACTTAAATCCAGGTGATCTAAGCGACCTATATGATTAATATTTCTTCAATTCCAAATAGACAGTTTTATAGTATGTGTAAGTGCAATATTATGTGGTTGAATTGTTCATGATGTAGCTTTCCCATAAATTGGAAACAGCAGTACATGCTTGTATTAGATGACGCTGCTCAGATTTGTCTTAAACTCTAGAGTTTCTGTCCAGAGAGTGAAACCAAAACCACACACGGAGACGAGGATAACGGTAAGTGCATTTATTAACAGGTGAAGCTATATACAGTGGTCGGAGTCTGGAGGAGTCTGCAAGATAAGGAGAACTGGGTGAGTCTCGGGTACAATTCTGTTCCAAGATGGTAGCAAGGATTTCAATGTCTCTTTGTTTGCTTACAGGTCCTGGAGGAGGTTTGCGGCGTCGAGCAGGAGAGGTGCGGTTCCAGTGGTTCCAGGAGACGAGCCAGTTACAGCAAGGTAAGTATCAGCGGTTATCCAGGTAAGTAGTTCTTCAGATCCATAGTCGTGGCAAGGCAAAAACCTGAGTCGTAGGCACAAACAGAGACCGTGAGTAGCATAAGGAGCATAAGTTAGGTTAGACGCTGAGGCGGAGAATCTAACCCAGAAGGTTCGATGCTCCAGCGAAGATCTGATCCCAGCCTGCTGCTTAAGTACTGGCTGGTCTTATCAGTGGGAACTGGAACACCTGTGAAGGAATGATTAGTGGCTCTGCCCACAAGGCGGAGCCAAACCCAGATCCTCACAAGATTAGATTAGAATCAGCATTATTTTAGCTTTTTAGCAGTGGTGGGAATTGATTAAAAAATTTAATTTCAAGCTAATTGTAGGGTCTGTACATAATCACAATTGAACCTTTGTATCTGCGAGTAAATAAGCAATTAATTGCGTTAAAGTTTTAATGCATTTAAATCTATGTAATTAATGAATTGAAATGAATGCATTAAAGTCCTAGCCCTACTTATTAGTGATCAGTAGAAATAATTAATTCTCAAACATTATGTAATCCAATAACCTCTTCCTGTTTGTCACGTTCTTTGTCAGTGTATCAAAATAAGTAATAAAAGGAAAGCCAGTAATCATACAATATTCTATCACAAACTATTTTGCCCTCAGGAAAAGTATATTGCATTATTTTACAGCTGTAACTCAAAAATCCCTCAATAAAACCTCATCAGTAATGTTTAGTTCTTCTTCCTAAATCTGCCTACAAAAGCATAGTTTCATCTCTTGGAGTCCTGTTTGTGTTTTCTGGCAACAGACAGAACTGCAGCTCCAACAATCATGAAGATCCTCCTCTTGAAGGTTCAGGCACTTCACTTTTAAAACGTTCCTTGTTTTAACTGAATATTGCTGGGAAAGACCTTTAAATATATAGAAATTGAAGGAGAAATGATTATATAAGAGAACAAGACAATAATGTTAATAATGAGTAAAATATACTGTTTTGTTAATATTATCTTTTTAATTAGGACATTGTTGTGTCTTATTTTGGAGGAGTTACACCATTCAGAACAAGTGCACCATTTCCACATAAAATTATAAAGCTAAAGGAAAAGAAGGGATTATAAAACTGCTGTTAGGATCTGGGTTTTTGTATTTTGTTTTGTCTTCATGTTTCAGTTTGGGTTTATTGTTTGTGTTATTTAGTTGTCTCTTTCCTGTGCCTCAGCCACCATTCACTTCTCCTCAGTTACTCTCTCTCTTCCCTGTTCTCAACCATCTACACCTGCCTCTAGCTCCATAATCATCTCACCTGCGCCAACTTCCACTAATCACCCTCTGCCTTTAAAACCCAGTCACTTTCCACATTTCCCTGCTGGTTCATTGTCAAACTCTTGCCTCCCTGATGTGCTGTCCAGTTTTTTCCTGCCGGTATGTGCTGCCTCCTGTGTTCTTGTGTTTAGGTTTTGTTACGTTTAGTTCTGCTGCCACGACAGCCTTTGTTTTGGGATTTTGATTATTTATTTAATAAATTAGATTATTTTTTCCATCATGAGTCTGCATACTGGGTTCGCCTCCTTCCACCCCGTTCATGACAGAATGAACCAGCAGGGGTTAGGGTTCACCAAAAGGGGTATAAAACAGTGTTCTTAACAACTTGACAAACGACCATACAGTCTTTCAAGCAGATGGTTGAGCAGCAGCTACTAAAAAACAAAATGTGAGGGCTACTAGCATAGTGACCAAATGCAAGTGATGACATGTCATGCCATATACCATTTTCTAATAATATATTCATTCAAAACTTGAGCTATGGAAAACAACAGACATAATTAATACCCTCTCAAGTAGATATATTGTTATGAGACTTAAAGTATTATAGTCAGCCACACAATAACCATCTGGCAAGTAAAATTATACTTTTTTAAGATTAATCAAAACTGTTTTTCTCATTCTGGTCCTCGGAAACTTCTAAATTATTTAAAACAAAAGAACAGAGGGTTCTGGGGAAAGGAAATGGAAATAAAAAGTCTCAAGTTACTTAAATAATTGTTCTGTTTTTAATGGAATTACAAGAAATGTTTTTTTAATTATTATTATTTATCTAGAAAACCTATTCCTACTTTCTGCTTCATTATGTATTATTCAATAACTACAAACAAATTAAACTTTATTTAGTTCTTTGTTATATTTTATCAAAAAAGATGCTTTCAATAAAAGGGATATAAAACAGTGTTCTTAACAACAAAATCACTGCATTTAAACAGGCAACATCTATAAACAGCAGTTCACAACTTTTCCAGGAGCTGCTGACAATGTTTTAGGTTAGAATGTGTGTGAAAATGAACTTACCCCGCCTTGTTGTGCTATTGCATAGCAAAGACCAAAGAGGACTTGAAATGCAAGGTAAAACCAGAGCTGTCACTGTGATTGGTTGATGGTTGCCCTGACAATCCCACTCCGTCCTCTCACTTCCCCTCCCTCCCCTGCTCTCACCTCTACAGACACAACTGAGTTTTGGTACAAACAACAGCAAGAAATGTTTCAAAAGTTACATGGGCAAGACGAGAGTTGAGCGCGTGCAAGTTGAGAGTTGAGCGCTTTTGAGATGAGCGTAGCAACACATTTGAGAAGTTGTGTTCACTGACCTGTAGTTGTAGTGGGAAAAATTGACACATGTATACACATATGTCATTGTAATTTATTTTTCTACAACTTTACATTCAGAGCTTGTTTGTGTGGAAATTTTTTCACAGGTGACAATTTTACTTACAAGCTCAAATTGATATTACATGTGCGTGACTATTTGTTACAAATAAACATTTAGCTGTACAACTTCTCTGATTTCCCTGATTTACAGGGCAGTTCAGGGGTAGAAACGGTGGCGGGTGAGCAGGGTTCGATCAAAGGAGAGCAAAGCCAGGAAGCTGCCAGCAGAGAACCACAGAAGGTGAAACTGACTTGAAGGCTGATAGGTAGACACAGAAACCTGGAAGTGCTCTGGAGATGGAATCTAGGACACGGAAGCAAGCTGAGGAGGAACACACACTCTGTGAGTAAATCTTCTGAAAAAGACACTGTAACGAGGAACGACTGGAGGCATACCACATTGGTTAACATTCTGGCAAAGAAGTGCTGGCAGCTTACTCCTTTTAAGCTTCTCTTTAATGAGGCTTGATGGAGAACACCTGTCAGCCACTCTGCTCTCAGATCCCCAGCTCACAGACTTCACCTAAGGGAGGAAAAGAGAAGCAGCAGCCAAAAGGAGGGAGAAAACTCCCAGACCCCAACATATTCCAATAACAGACCAAATTTTTTCACTGTTTTGCCTCAGTGGTTTTTTTTTTGTGCTTTATTACTTTTTGGCATCTGAGTTTAGGAGTTTAGAAACAAAACAAGTTAAACAATGTAGAAGTACTTAAAGTAAAATAAAAAAAAAATAGTTTGGTCTAAAATACCTGTTTTTATGCCATTAAGTCCTGTTCATACTAAATGATGGCCCCCAATATGATGTAAAAAGTCAAGCAGAATGGTTTTGGATGGTGGATGGGTCTTGGAAAGATCTTCAGGGGAGTTTTTAAAAGGCTGGCAAACTTCAACTCTCAAATGGTTTAGGAACGTTAGGACGTTATCAACGCCACAGCGTTCTGGTGGGTGGTTCTTATCTCTCCCTCAGGTAAGATGAGTCAGCTTGAATTTGCCTTGATGCGGAGAAGTTTTGGCCAGCCTGTGAGGATGTGGACTACGGTCTAATTTGTTTTTATGTGTTTGCAAGCCCGCTTCAAACCACCACCTCAGTTTTTTTTTTATTAGTCTTATTGCCCTCTTATCATCAGCCCTGATTTGGTAAGTAAGATACGATTTTGGTTGTTTTTTTAAACTGAATTTCAACAAAAATAGTCTTAAATTTGGAGCTGGGAATACATTTGTACAATGTGCACAGTGAACGTTTGTTATTAACTTCAGAAGTTGTTGAAAGTGACAAATACGTTATGTTACTTCAACTTACAACGGTGTAACGTTATTAGCGGGTTTTCTGGATGAACTACATTTCCCATAATGCATGTTTGCCCGGGACATTGACAGTCCGTGAGTTTGGAGCATAAAGTTATCTCTGCTTTCCAGTTTCTGCCAGTTGTTTCCGCTGTTCGCCGGTAATGGGCGTACGTACTGCTAGTATACTTATTTCAATAAGTTACCGCGTTACTCAGTCGATAGTTTACGTTGTCGAGTTGTGTGTATGTGTGTACTAGCGTGAAACGAACAATACTGAACAACATAATGTGTCATGATGCTGACCGGGCCTGTGTTTGTATTTCTTCGTAGGTTCAAGTGTGCGGTTGTGAGATCATCTTGAAACAGTTCAGGTGGGATATATTTTGAAATAGTTCCAGTGAATTTGGTTTTATTTTGTGTTTCCACAGTCATTCTTTTGCTATTTCTTTACATGTTTTCAACTGTGGGGTCCACAGAAAAAATAGTTTGATCACTTGGACTTTTAATGAATACTTTGTTAAAAACAAAAACATCAATAACCAAATTGGCAATTCTAAAAGCCAAATTCAAATTACTGATGCATTGTCAACTCGTTGGCATATTCTTTTTCCCCCTCATTCAAAATTTACACACATTTTAACTTGTACAAATTAAATTTTTGAATAGCTAAAAGTGTAAAACAGGACTGGCATGGTTTAGATCTTGATCGAAAATTTTTAAATTACAGGGTGAAGTTGGCCCAATGGCGTGGAAGTGCAAGTTGTGTTCTGCAACTTCAAATACCCGGGGACAATTATTTTGGCACTATACTGTACTGCATAGTCAATATTCAATAGTTTCCCCCCTGCCATGTCTCTATGACAGTTGCATTTGTACTTTTCCATCATTCGAAGCAATGAAAGCTCATCTGTGAAGATCTCACAATGATTCATGTAGAGTAGATGCAGCTGAAGGAGTTTGTGGTTTTTTTACATGTCCTTTGTGTAACTTCAAACAGCGCTTTTCTAAGGAAATTCTCTTTGGTCATTTGAGAGGTCATTTACGAGGTTGTGAGATGGTAGCATGCCCATTCAAGAACTGTAATTACAAAACAAATAGCTACACAGGGTTCAATGCCCACAAAAGTAGAACACATGGAGGTGATTCAGATTTTGGTGAATGTTTTGTATTGGCAGACAATGATAGTGCCCAAGTTGTAGTTGCAGCAGAAAGTCTTGCGGCACCTGCTGAAAGTGACAGTGCAGGGTCTCCAGACACATTTGATCTTGACAAGGTAAACACTCAGTGTGACACAAACACTTTAAGAGCCAAGCTGAACCATAACTTGGCATCATTATTCCTAAAGATGCAATCTATTCTTCACGGCATCTCAGGAAATAGTCGAACATTTGACTCAGATATTTTCCTTGTCCCAACCAATACTCAAACATGACATTAGAGAAGTCTTACACAATCATGAAATCACTGTCAGTGAAACACTTCTAAATGAGGTTGTCAGTACTGTTATGGACAGTAATGTTATTGTCAGTGCCACAGCTAAGGGGAAGCAGTTATCGTCAACCAAGAGAAGGAAAACTTTCATCGAAAAGAATTACCCTGTGGTAAAGCCCGTTCAATATCTGCTACAGCCAGGACACACAGCTGTGCATGTTCCCATTCTTGAGATGATCCAAAAAATCTTCAATCATACAGATATTTTGGACAAAATTAAAGAAACAAAAGTGTCTCAAAACAGTTGTCATGTAAGCCACCAAGATGGTTTGTACTTCAAAGAAAATGCATTCTTTTCTTCAGATGACTTAAAGATAACACTCATTTTGTACACTGATGATTTGGAAATAGCCAATCCACTTGGCACATCACACAAAATACACAAAATCTGTTCAGTATACTGGATGCTTGCTGATCTTCCCAGTAAATATAGATCAGCCCTGCATGTAATTCAGCTTGAAAAAGTACTTGGTCCTTTGTTGAGAGACCTCCGGACCCTTGAAGAAGATGGGGTATTCATTGAGTCTATTGGTAAGGTAGTTCAAGGAACAGTCATGTGTGTGGTGTCTGACAATCTTGCAGCCCATGATTTGGCAGGCTTTTCAAAGTCTTTTAGAGCAGAATATTTTTGCAGATTCTGCAGAGCGACACAAGCTAAACTTCAGACTAATGAAGTTGCAAGTGGCGAGTTTAGTCTTAGGACAAAAGACTGCCATAATAGTGATGTGCATGCTGTAATGCATGGAGATATTCAGAGTCAGAGTGGTGTTCAGGCAGATTGTGTCCTGAGCCAGCATCTAGAGCATTTTCATACTGTCACTGGCTTTCCACCTTTTGTCTTCCACAATCTTTTTTAGGGCATTGTGCCTGTAGAGCCCGCCCTGTGTATCGGAGAGATTATCCGTCACAAATACTTCACCCTTAAATATTTGAACGAGAGAATTCTATCATTTCCATACCAGCACACAGACAAGCTTGGCAAACATCATAAAATACCACAGACCTTTGCTGTATAGAAAAACATTGGTGGTAATGGCCATGAAAATGCCACATTGCTTAGACTGCTCCCTTTGACGATTGGGAATGCAGTTCCTAAAGAGGATGGAGCATGGACTGTACTAATGAACTTAAAAGAGGTAGTAGAGTTATCGCTGTGCTCAGAACTCACAGAGGAATCCATCCAGTATTTACAGTCCAAGATACAGGATTATAGAGAGATGCTGAAAGAAGCCTTTCCAGATTACAAACTCCGTCCTAAACATCACTTCATTGAACACTATTTGAGATTTGAGGGAAAACACTGTTTTTTCAAAAGAGTTGTACACGACACACAAAACTTTAAAAATGTGTTAAAAACACTTGCAGACAGGCATCAGTACATAGTAGCATACCATCTCAGCACCTCAGGATTCTTCAGACCTCACCAGCAGACATCAAATGTCTCTTCTGTACTGGTATCAATGCTTCCAGACGTTGCTAAGACATACATTGAACAAATAACAAAAAGCAATGCTATTTACAGCACATCAAAGGTCTACATTGATGGAACTGATTATGATGTAGGAATGTTTTTGTCTGTGGGACAAGAGGGAGGACTGCCTAATTACTGTAGAATTAAACATGGCTAAAGAACTAAAGATGGCTGCTGCCCAGAAGCATGTGCTGCGTGTGTACGTTGCACGAGACACCGCCTTGAAACTTACTCTACTTCAGCGGCCAAAGTCAGTGGAGGAGCTGAAAGAAATAATGCAGGAGAGGTTCAAGCCTAGACTGGATGGGGATTTTAGCCTGCACTATGAGGATCCGGACTTCGATGGTGATCTTTGTCTTCTTGTGGACAGCCAGGAGTTACCAGAGAAGGGCACATTGAGAGTAGTCAGACCTGAAAGGGACACCTCATCTATTTCATCTTCGGACACAGACATACTCCCTCATGTACCGGCGGTACAGTGCCAGAAGAGTTGGCCTGATCACTTTGTTGTTCCTGGGTTTGGTTATGAAATGGAACGTATACTAGAAGAAGGAAATCGTGTTTATGAAGAATCAGGAAAATTGATGAAGTTAAAGAGGTCACAGAAAAGTGAAATCCTTAAAAAAATGGCTGAAACAATCTACAGTTTTAAGCCATACCCAAATGTAAAAGAATTGGAAATGGCTGCCCAAGCTTTGATTAGTTTTTTGAGGGATGTGACACATTTTACATAATATAAATGTATGTCTTTGGCATGTGAGGGGTCTTAAATTTATTTGTTGAGGTCTTAAAAAGTCCTAAAATTCACTATATAAATTGTGCAGGAACCCTGTAACTCAGATCAGATGTTCTGGAATAGAAAACTCTAGAGTTTCACTTCACAGAGTAAGTCAACTCAGAGTTCAGGATTTGTTGAACCTCCTTTCTGGAATAGGACCTGTTTATGAGGTTTACTTGTTATTCTGCAAACTGACATGTAGAACTTACATAAATTAAAAGGAAAGTGTAAATTCCACTAAACAAAAAGTATGCTAACAGATAAGTGTGAAACTAACATAAGATATAAGCATATGTAAAGACAATTGGTTAAACATGTAGCTAAGTTGCAGTCTAAGTCCAAAGTGCTAAGTTACAGTAATGTCTAGACATCATTAGCATGATTTGTATCCTTGAGGAACTAAACTCATTCTTGTATTTGTGTTTTGTAGTCAGCAGATGGTCCAGACCTCACTGACACTCCGGGGGCTCTTCTGACAGTCGTCACAGATGACACTACTGATGCAGCCCTGTTCAGCCCTGAGAACATCTGTATTGTCGTGGAGGATGAAGTACTTGTGAGTGGTCCCACAAATCTGGCTGACTCATTTCTCCTGCTCTTTGGGTACATCTATGCGCTAGACCTACAGTACCCCAAAGAATCCTGAGCTTACATTCACATTTATCCAAAAAGTTGTGATGTGTCTTGAGGACAACAAACCACTGTAAGGGCGTCTGCTGACGCTGAAGAATGATTTGT
This sequence comes from Kryptolebias marmoratus, assembly GCF_001649575.2. Taxonomy (NCBI): domain Eukaryota; kingdom Metazoa; phylum Chordata; class Actinopteri; order Cyprinodontiformes; family Rivulidae; genus Kryptolebias; species Kryptolebias marmoratus. Next base: position 4,076,005 of record NC_051451.1, on the reverse strand, counting down.
TCAATGAGTGAATTACTCAGAATAGACTATTTGTTGAAGTGAGTATTGAAGAAGTTTTCGTTTGTTTTTTTCCTTAATACATTGATTGTTAATAGATAAATATCACAACATTGGTGTATTGCTCAAAGTTTATGCACTGAATAACTTGTGGGAAATGACTGTTCAATTCATGCACTATACATGTTTAATGTTCTGTTGTCTAATGCCTACCTTGATGCACTACCTGATGTTGCCAGTACGGCAACGTAGAAACAACTACTTTAATTGAGTGTTTTTTGTTTTTTTAAGTTGCAGTAAGTGCCAAAATGTTTTTAAACAGTGTTAAATTGTTCCACATTCTAATAGTTGTTGTTGTTGTTGAGGATGGATTATACTTATCTAGAATTTTATCATGAATCCTTTGTGAGTTTTTATCATAAGGTGCTGGAGTCATCTCCTTTTCTGTTTGTTTTAATTTATGACAAGCACTTTGTTTTGACTGAGCTACTTTGATTCGTGCCTTTTTAAAAAGCACATTGTATTGAATAAAAAAAGTTATTAAATTGTCACTTCAGTATTTAATTATAGGGTTAATTTTGAATGCATGTCCCCCAGATTATGAGTTGAGTGATATTGAAAAATTTGAGTGTATTTTCAGCATTATATGAGTTGAAAATATTGAAAAATTTGAGTGAAGTACTCCCTAATTATAAGTTGAGAAATATCAATATTTCTAAGATAACGTTGAGATAATTTAAGTCAACTGCACATGTAATTTTTATTTTATGTAAACATAAAACATTTAAAAACATCACTAAAATTTTTTAATGTAATCTGTTACAAAATAATTTTTGAGTTCTGTAAACTTATTAGGGTTTACAGTGTGGGTTGGAGCATGCACAAAACTTCCATAGAGTGGCTGTGGGGGATTATCATCATGTTGACAGTGATTAGTAGGTTTGTGATATCAGAGTCTTTGGTGGAACGTGTTGGTAGTGTATCCATGATGTGGAACCTGTGTGCTTGGTATTTAAGAGCTTTAAGCATGACTGGCCATGCTGTTGAGACAATCATGGCAAGGTCATAGAAACAACGTAACGTAGTCATGATACCTGTGGTGTTAGCATTGCACTGATCTTCTAGCATATAAGAGCTTCCTGAAGCGGTCTAAAACAGTTGAGCCAAGGTTATAGAGCAGGGCTGGGTTTTCCCAAAGGGCCACGTGCAGAACTGTTACTTTTGCAGAGGGCTGTCCAACAGGCTAAACTCAATTAGACTTAATATAAGTTTTAGAATTAGCTATAAATATGATTTTCATTATATATTAAAAGTAAACACTGTAACTTGGTAATAAAAATCTGAACCAATCACTCTGAAAATTTAAACTTTTGAATATTTATTTTAAATAATAAACATTCAAAAAAGAGAAAAAAACTACAAAAAGTGAACGTTTTTGCAGGGGTAGTTTTGTTCCCCCTGTCCTCTAAAACATCTAGTGCACTGATATCATGTTCCATATCTAAATTAGATGTGGATATGGGAAGGACATGTGATCTCTTTCTTACTGTTTATTCATTGTCACATGCTGTTTTTATTTTGTTTTTTTAATTATGTAAAGCACCTTGAAATGCCTTGCTGCTGAAATGTGCTATACAAATAAAATTTGATTTTTTGATTGATTATCAGTGAGAGAGGATCTGTTTCTAGATTTGTCTGCTTTCTAATAGTTCCCATGTTCACACTTTGTTTTTCTCAGAGCAGCAGAGTTCTCTTTTTGGTGACCTCCCCATCAGAGAACAGCTTACTGATTTGTTATTATTGTATGAGGTATCACAAAAAAAAAAAGAGTCCTAACTGGTTTATTCCTGAATGTTCAAATCATGTTTAAAGATCTTGCTGCTGTTTCAGTGTGAATAGTGAAGTTTTGATTATGTGTGCCTGCTCTGTCTTTTCATTTGTAAAAACAGTAACCAGTGATCCACAAACCAAGCACTGTTTTGCCACTGACCTTGATAAATAAAAACTTAAGTCCGTGTCCTGTCTACATTCTGTATCTGTCAGGTTTTGTTGAAAGTGAGGCGAATCAAATGTGTAGACCCATGACGTGAGCTTAAAAAAAACCTAATTTGTTATAAATAAAAGAATACCAAAAACAAAAAGCTGAAGTGGCAGCAAAAACAAACACAAACTAAATCCAAACATATACCAAACACGAGAGGCAAGACATGAGAGGAACCAGATGGCGCGTGAAAGCGACAACGGACCAGCACAAGTGAGGGAAATGACAAAGTTTTAAAAGCTGCAGGAAATTAGGAGAAGTGTGTAACGGTTCCACAGTTGTTTTCCACAGCCTTGCCACACCTCCTAGGTACACGCCCCTGCAATTACTGCCATCAGCTTCACCTGTGCCTCTCAGTATATAAGCTCACCTTTCACATCAGTTCAGTGCCAGATTATTAAACGGTTTTCCTGGTAGATGTCCAGCGTTTTTTCACAGCTCATGCCTGCCTCGATCTTGACCCATTGCCTGTACCACGACTCTCGCCTCTCGCCTACTCCGCAACGGATGGGGCCCAGGAGGTAGGGATTTGTCTTGTGATCGGAGGGTTGCTGGTTCGAGCCCCCGCTCCGGCTGTCTCAGCCGTTGTGTCCCTGGGCAAGACACTTCACCCGCCTTGCCTACTGGTGGTGGTCAGAGGGCTCGGTGGCGCCGGTGTGATGGCAGCCTCACTTCTGTCAGCCTGCCCCAGGGCAGCTGTGGCTACAATGTAGCTTACCACCATCAGTGTGTGAATGTGTGGATGAATGGGTGAATGATTGTAGTGTAAAGCGCTTTGGGGTCCTTGGACTAGATAAAGCGCTATAGAAATGCAAGCCATTTACCATAACGGATACCTTCCTGGACTCTGCTCACCAGCCTTCGACCTCGCTTCCCCTTTCTGGACTACCAACTCTGGTTCGTACTTATCTGGATTTGGTTCTCGCTCTCTGACCTCCCGGCTTTGACCTCTCGCCTGCCCCTGGACTTTCCCACTAGCCTTAGCCCTGAGCTAAGTAGCCTGATCGGCTCCCTTGAACACTTGGTAGCCTTACCTGCTACGAGTTTCCCTCCAGAACATCCAGAGGGTTCTGTCCTGAGCGGTAGCGTTTCTACTAGCTAAATTGCTCAAATAAACATCTTAAAACTTTGCCTGTGTCCGCCTATTCTGAGTCCTGTTTTGCCAAGCCTTGTCAAAGTGGGCACAAGTGAGTGATTACAGACTTGGGACAGGTGAAGATGGGCGAAGATGGGTGAAGATGAGCGTGGCAGGCAAACAATTGATAACTGAGGACAAGTGAATTATGACATGAATGCAAAGACACAAGGAGCAAAAACTGAACTAAGACAAGACTAAACATGAACACAACCAAATTACAAAAATAAAAGAACACAGGATAACCAGAAACACAAAAACAAAATAACCCTAAATACAAAAGAAACTTAAAAAAACAAACAAATCCTGACAGGACCCCCCTTTCAAAGGACATCCCCTTATGTCCCAAAACAAAATATACCTAGCTTGGAAGGCTGGATAGGGAAAAACAAAAACACAGGATGGAGGGACCGAAACCGAACAAAAAGCTGACCAGGCAAAAGGCCAGGGGAACTCAACAAAACAAAAACAGAAGTCAAAGTTCATTGAGACAGCCCGAAAACCATCAGATTGGCGGCTTGGGAACTGTCCACATAGGGACCAGAGTTCAGGAGGGCGGCCCGGGAACCCTCCTTAATGCTGCAGAGTGAGAGGCATCTTGCGGGACCCTCTTCAAGGCAGGCGAGAGAGGCATTCTCCCGGACCCTCTTTGAGGCAGCCAAGCAAGAGGCACCCTTGTGGACCCTTTCAGAGACACAGGGGCTAAGTAACCAGAAAGCCCGAAAGACCCTCTGGGCATATTTCCAGGAGGTCCTGCAAACCCTGGAGGCGGATATTCTGGTGGTCCTGAGGGCTTGGGAACGTGGGACACTAGTCGCTTGAGAGCGACGGACTCTGGCAGCCCGAGAGTGGCCTGGAGACAGGCGTTGACCCTGACCCCTTCTAGAGCAGCCTGGTGAGAGGCTTCATCATCCATGACCCTCTCTGAGGCTTGGTGAGAGGCGTCGCCGTCCACGATCCTCTCAGAGATACTAGAAGGTGGAGAGGCGTTGTCGTCCCCACCCCCACATAGACAACGGAAGGTGTAGCATCGTTGTCACTGACCCCCATAGAGACACAGGAAGGTGGAGCGTCGTGGTCACTGACCCCCACAGAGACACAGAAAGGAGGCTGAAGGGTCTGCGGGACAGACACTGGAGGCTGAAGAGGAGTCAGTCTGGGGACACACCCTCTGGACGATGGAGGTTTGAGAGTTCACCAGAACAGAGATGCCCTCTCCTCTTTATCCACCAGCAGGGGCGAGGGAAGAACCTCACAATCTGCAGAGGACATCCTTCTTCAGCGACCATGTCGCAGAGAGACCAGGGACACGGGAGGTCCCGCATCTTTGGGAGACACAGCGGACGCTGCAGCCACTGGAGACACAGAGGGCACTGCAGCCACGTGAGAGCATCTTGGTGACACAAAAATTAGCCTCTTTTAGTTGTTTTTTAGGAGGGTTAGTCTCTTCAGTCTCCTCTGTAGCAGGTAAAATGCAGCTCTATAGGGTTTAAGTTTAGATATTGACTCGGGCAGTGTAGAATCTTTTACTTCTTGCCCCTGATGAACTTCTTTGTTGTTTTGAGTCATTATCTTGATGCATGATAAATGATCTCCACATCAGTTTAGTTGTATTTTTCTTTAAATTCTTAGACAAAATATTTCTGTTAACTGCAGAACGTTCTTTAGCATTTCCATCACTTTGGTAAAGGTGTATCTTTGCCTCAGTTCAGGAAAAAAAAATGTACCAGAATTTTTGAGACTCTTTGTTGTACTTATTGGCAAAATCCAGTCTGGCCCACCTGTTCTTCTTGCTAATGAATGGTTTGCACCTTCTGGTGCAGCTACTGTACTTTTGTGAATGAAGTCTTCTGTGAACAGAAGATTGTATTACCTTCACTCCTGCTCTCTGAATGTTGTTGCTAATGTTAATTGAGAGAGCTTTGAAGAAAACTCAAAAACAAGTGTCTGTTGGTAACTTCTGTTTTATTATGGTCTTCCCGTTGGAGGTCTGTTACTGAGCACACCACTGGTTTCTTTCTTTTATAGGACATTCCCAATTGTTGGGCTGGCTACGCCTAATGTTCGTGCAGTGGCTCTGAGTGATTTTCTCTCTTCTCTTAGCTTTAAAATAGCTTATTTTTAGCCATAGACTGCTCTCTGGATGCAGTCAGCACAGCATTAACCCGGATCTGAAACAGAATAGACATTCAACGATATTAATTATTTTCATAATCAATGTAAGAGGACACACCTGGGCAATAAAAAAACACATGCTAGTAATATGTTCTAAAATTTTTGCTCATCTAAACATTTGGTGTTTGTTTGGAAATAATGCCATCTTCTAAGTTGTGTATCCAGTCCAGAAGTAAACACCTGGAAAAAAAAGCTAAAAAAAAAAATTTGTGTCATACTCATCTTTTGATGTAAAATCCAAAGGTTTTGTCACAGCTCCGTCTGTTCATGCCACGCCTCTTGCCTCTAGTCATGCCACAGCCACGTAACTTCCACTCCCAGATCCAAGCCACACCCATGTACCATGCCCATGTAATCATTGTCATTCGTTTCACCTGTTCAAGCCAGTATATATACTCACAGCTCCCAGTCATGCTTTGCCAGATTATTGAAAGCCTCACAACAAGTAGATGTCCAGCGTTCACGTTTCGTTCATGCCTGATCTCGACCATTGCCTGTTCCTCGACCACCGTCTCTTGCCTGCTCCTTGCCTGATACTGCTTTGGACTCTGACCTCTCGTTACGGACCTCGCTACGCTCACCTGGACCTCGCCCTTTGGATTTTCCCTCTCTGGTTTTGGCTTTGGACTTCTGACTCTCTGGTAACGACCCCACCCCACGCCTGTACCTGGACTTTCCCTCTTGCCTCAGTCCCTTTCAGACAAGCCTGTCTGCATCTAGCCACCTAGCTAAGGAGGACTTACCTGTTCTGGCCCCGTTCCACGACGGTCACGTGAGTGCGCAGTTCAGAGCTTCTGGTCCCAATTCTCCTCTTTCCATAATAAAATCCTTAAAACTTCGTTACTGTGTTGCGAGCCTGAATCCTGTCAAGTCCTGCCTTGTCAGGTTTTCAGTCTTTAGCAAAAGAAAAAGAATTGTTCTTATAGTTCTACTCTGTGAATTTCTACTTTTGCATAGTGGAGGAGTTTGTGTGCCTGAATGATCGTATGAGCTATGCTGTGGGGGCAATTGCCCACTTGTAGGATTTCCTGAGGCAGATTGGTCCTTGATGAAAGGCAAGACAAAGAGTGATTCAAAACACTCGTATGGTCAGACTACGACAAGGAGGTTGATGTCCCTTGCCCGAATGTGAGTTACCAGGACCTCACTCTGGAGCCTCATATGGGAGAGAGGCTTGTTGGCAGGGCCTGGTTGGGCTCCGCTCAAATGAATAACATGGGTGTGCCTTCTTGCGAGCTCACCATCTACAGTAGGTGCGAAGCGCTATGGGCAGCAGCCAAAGGCAGGGACCTTGGCGTTCTAACTCTAACTTACCAAACTTCAATACCCACGTGGGTAACAACAGTGTAACCTGGAGAGGTGTGATTGGGAGGAACGGCCCTCAGATCTAGACCTGAGTGATGTTCTGTTGTTGGATTTCTGTACTAGTCACAGTTTGTCCATGATGAACGTGTGGGGTGCTTTGTGAGTATGGGGTGTGTCTGTTACTATGGGCCATTCAGTCCATATACAAATGGTACTAGAGCCTGGTCTGCATTGCTGCCAGTGAATCGGTCCTCTTCAGGGTGAGAGTTGGACTCTGCCAGGGCTGCCTGTTGTCACAGAGTCTGTTCATAACCTTTATGGACAGAATGTCTCGGTGCAGCCAGGGGACATAAGGGATCTGGTTTGGTGGCCTCAGGGTGCCATCTTTGCTGTTTGCAGATGATGTAGTCCTATTAGAATCATTGTGCCATGATTTTCAGCTCTCACTGGGGTGGTTCACAGCCAAGTATGAAAGAGCTGAGATGAGTATCAGCACCTCCAAATCTGAGACCATGGTCCTCAGTCGAAAAAGGCAGACTTCTCTCTCTGAGTTGGGAATGAGTTACTACCTCAAGTAGAGGAGTTTCTTTGGGTCTTGTTCATGAGTGAGTGAAGAATGGAGTGTGAGATCGAAGAGCTTGGAGTGTGTATGAAGGAGATCGTATTTGGCAAGTAAAATTGTAGAAGTATCACGATTTCCTTCACAGTGAAGGAAGTTTTTTAAATTTGCCACAATCCAGCCACATTCTAATAGGTTGTGTAGCTTGTAGTGAGCATAGCAGGTCATCATCCTATTTGTAGGGGACCTTAAAGCCTTCACTCTGACCAGTTACACCAAAAAAGTCATAAAAATACTGTCATAAAACCATTTAAACTAAAAAATAGAATTGTGTGTTTCTTTAAACAACACTTTCTCTGGTTTTGCTTACTTAAACTGAACCTTATGACTGGTTTACACTATATTCAATAATCAATAAATGTGATGCCAGAGATATCCAACTAATCCTCATCAATTTTTAAAAAAATTTAAAATTTTATCTATCAAGCACACGTGGCTATTTTATGCAGTGTGTTATGACAGAAACCTGCGATCATGCAAGCTGTCTGATGATATTTTAGGTCTGTCATTTGTTACTTATTTTTGAAACAGACACAAAAGGCCTATTGAACCAATTTCTGGGGACCTAAAAAGCTCTTTGAAATGTAAACATGAAACTGCATGTAAACAAAGCTGGGATTTGCATAGCACTTCATGTTGTTCACATAATTTGATCAAAGTCACTACTCAATGCTTCTAATACACGTGAATTTGTGACTGCCAGCATCTTGTTATCATGTTTTGAACAATGCACACTGAATCTGAGGCTGGCTGCAGCTGTAAGCAACAGCGCATGTAAGAGTCGACTCTGCTGTCCTAGATAATTGCATGGTGTTTCCTTAATTTATGAAAATCTACTTTTTAGCTTGGTAATATATAAAACATGAAACAGATAATTGCTTTGCTGCATCATAGCACCAAAATGCTCTGTTTTACATGCAGATGTGGTTTGTTGGAACTATCCTTTTTTCTTGTATATGTTTTACTGAAACTGAATAAATGTATGTGCACTTTAGAGGGCCATTGTCTGCCTGCAGCTCATTAGGAGCTGGATGTCCATTGATTACAGTCAAGAAGTGAAATAGCTTCTTGTTTTTTCTCTTTGATTAAAGAGGCTGTTTAGTTGTTGTTAATCCACTGTTATATTGATGCTTATGTGGGTATGTATAAAAGAGGATACTAAACAGAGGAGAAATATAAATGGGAAAACTTGGGAATGTCTATTCTGTTCCACCATCTTTACACAACCTCTTTAATTCACAAACAGCAGCACAAACCTGGATACTCCAATGAGGTTCTCATGCAGAACTTGCCTGCTGGCAAATGAACCAAAAATGTTTCCTAGCCTCAAGGTTTGCTTTACATTCATCAGTCCAGTGGACATGTGCATAAATGTTTCTCCTGCTGTTCCCCCATGCATACTCTCTCAGCCCATACACTACACAATGTGATGACATTGTCTCACTCCAACCCCCCCCCCCCATTATCTTAGTTAGTAATTCTTACGTCGGCTGTCTAGCGGGCCTGGGGTAGTATTAGAAAGTTCTGTACCGTTAGTTTTAGCATTGTCATGTTTTAGCTTATTTAGCCTTCCTGTACATTTAGTTTAGTTCCTGTACATTTAGTTTAGTTTAGTTTATCTTAGCTCATAATTTAGATATTGTTAGATTTCTAATTGTTGTTTAGTTCAGCTTTAACTTTATCATGATTTTATTTAGATTATTTTAGCTACTATTTTGACTGTCTTTGCTCATGTTTAGATATGTTTAGTTTCATGATTTTAATTAAAAAAAAGTTAAAAAACAAAAAACAACTGGACTTCTATTCTGTAGTTGAAGACGTTTTCGCTTCTCATCCGAGGAGCTTTCTCAATTCCTCGGATGAGAAGCGAAACGTCTTCAACTACAGAATAGAAGTCTAGTTGTTTTTTGTTTTTTAACATTTTTTGAATTTTTACCATGACCTGGATGACTGAGAATCTACACCAGCTTTCATGATTTTACTTAGGTTATCCTAAATCTCATTTAGATTATACATGATTGATGTTTTTACTTCTGTATTTCTATATCTATTCTATTTTATTTAGATTTTTTTTAGCGATTTTGACTGTCTCAGCTCATGCTTAGATATGTCTGGTTTTGTGATTTTATTTAGATTATCCTACATTTCATTTAGATTATACATGATTGATGTGTTTTTCTTTTTTGTGTTTCATTATGTACCTGCTGTATTGGATTCTGTTTTTGTTTCTGTTGTAAAGCGCTTTGATCGCCTTGTTGCTGAAAAGTGCTATATAAATAAATCTCACTTCACATACAAATACAAGTCATTTATCTTAGGGAATATTTGGAAGAACTTGTGACTTGAAAACTGGAAAACTAAAATCAAATTGCTAATTTGATAAACTCTGATATGACTCAACCAAGAAAATTGTTGCCTTATTTTTAATACTTTCTTTTGTTTTGTTTTTACTGCTCAGCTTCACATTATGTTATGGAAAACAATTCACTAAACAAAAAAAGAAAAATAGACTACAATGTGCCTTTTTATATCAGTGTGCATGAGTGAAATTGTCTACTGGTGTAAAAAGGTCTTAAACTGGTCAACAGAACAGAAAACAAGCACATAATAAGCAATGCATTTAAAAACAATTCTGATATCTGAATCCGGCTTTGGAAAGATGGCTATCTCAAAATACTCCTGAATGTTATGTTGTTATGTAAACTCAATGTTCTTCTCCCCCAGGACACCTTCGGATCTGTGCTGGCTAGGTCCCAAGGCCGGCTGATAAAATGTTCCATCGCTATCAGAACTATGGCAGACAGAGGCCTATCTGGAACAGTAATTGTGGGCGTTCCTCCACCATCGCTGTTACTCTCTCGTTTTCTCACTCCCTCACACCCTCCACACTCCCCAGCTCCATCTCTCCCTCCTCCTCTGATGTTTAATGTTGCTCCCTCCCTTCTTCCCTCCCACTTTACCTCATTAGCAAAGTTGAATTAGCTTAACTATAACTGAATCAGTATTAGTATAGTTGAATTGGCTGAAACTTTAGTCGAATTAGCTTTAGCAAAGGTATAGTTTACCATAATTTATCTTAGTCTGTTCTGCTGATGTCCTTAAATTGTAGTTTAGTTTATGTTAGTCTAATTATATCTTAGTTTGATTTTTTTCCCAGTTTACTTCAGTATGACTTAGTCAATTTTATCCTGCCTTTGCTTGTTTAAACTTATTTTAGTTTTGTAGTTAGTTTATCTCTTATAATGTCTGATCTGTCCAGCTGAGGCTTTTAAATCCTAGTTTAGTTTATATTATATCATAGTTTTGTTCTCCTCAGCTTATCTTTGGTTTCTCATGTTTTAGATATGTTTAGTTTCATTTATTTCATTCTCATATTTTAGCTTTACTTTTGTGTCTTATTACTATCTTAGCTCGTTTTAGATATGTTTAGTTTTTTGAGTGCTTTCATGATTTCCTTTAGATTGCTCCCTCATTATCCCGGATATCACCAGGATCTGAACTAGTCAGGTTGACAGATGTTCTTGAATGTAAATACATCAGCATAGTCAATGAGGATGGACTGGAAAATTGCCAACGGCACTGCACAAATGTCTAGATGCTGCTCCACTTACTTCTACACGCTCATGTGCTACACTAGACCAGAAATGATGTGTCGATTGCTGCTGCAGAATTCCATCAGCTAGACAGAGCCATGCTCACAGCAACTCTCCTGCCAGCATCCGTGATCATCCTGTTGAATAATGCAAAGCCAAGTCTGCTCCTTCTGGCTCACTCTGTCATTATGTCTGCACATGAGCTGCAGAAGCCGCATCAAGCACACTGTGATGCCATTGACATGCTAATTGCACAGGAATAGGTCTTCCACTGGCAAACAGTACAAAGAGTAAAAAGATTGGCTAGCCAACAAGAGCTGACTCTTTCATCATAAGAGGATTACAGAGCTCATGGGATCAGTATTAATGCTATATGAACATTCCATCTATGTAGCTGTTAGCACATTAATGGTACATTACATTTACAAATATCCCTTAAATATTACAGGCAGATATTTTTCCTGGACCTTTATCTTGAATTTTTAAGAGATGGTACTAGCTGATGTTTCTTTTTTCTTAACATGCATATTGCTGATAATAGATATTTGATGTGAATAAACTGAACCCCTTATAAACTATTGTTCCAAATTTGTATCAAACCACTTTCAGTCCAAGGTGTGGGAACTGATACCTGTTAATGCATATTCTACCTGTACCAAAGACTATATTTGTTGCCATCTACCAGTGGGCTCTTCAGACTGTGCAGCAAAGTGATTTTGCAGTATTATGCAGTGTTTGAAATACCGTTGCTATCTAAAATTCCTCCTTAATGGAAACTCCTCCACTAAATTCAATCTAACTTCCTCTTCATTTGGCCCAAAAAAAAACTGTATGACAGGATTTTCAATAAACAGAGATAGAAGATTACAATTTCCAGTCATCTTGTTGTAGAAAATTACCGAAACATATTTTTGTTGTTCTTACACAACAAATGCATTTTGGAAATCACAGTGGACTCTTGGTTTAATTGTGATTTTATGACAGTGGAAAAGCTCAAAGTCGAGAGGCCTGCATTCTGACATTAAAGTGTGTGCCAAAGCTGATGTCTCTAATAAAAATTAAACATTCAGACATCATTGGCATTTCAATCAGCAGTAATTTGACCATTAGGGTAATCATCAGTGCTCAAGTCGTGTGTCATTAACCATTTCATGCTGTGCAAACATAAACAAAAAAAGGCTCTTTATAAGTAGGGGAGAGCGGGGTTCTTTATAGCCAAGACTGTGATTTTCTGTCATGTCCATTTTTTGATTTCTTTTTTGGTAAATCAGCTTTGATACTGGACACTGAAGCTTGCTGTAATCAGAATCACTGATTTTTTAAAAATTAAATAATAATCTCGTATCTACAAGAACTTAAGTTAGACCCCCAGCAACCAAATATGGTTGGAGAAAGAGGAGTTTTAGTGTGTTTTTGAAAGGCAGGGTGATGAATAATCCATGTTACTGTGAAGGCTTGTGAGAGTTCCCTAATGCATTGATTATTTCAGAGTCAAAGCATTCACTGGGATGCTGCCAGAGTCACGCAAATACACAAGACACAGATAGAAGAGAGACACCAAAGGCAGCCATCACCTCACGCTGTGAATGTCGCCTTGCAACTGTCGTCCTTGTCATCATACCAGATGGGGACTAGTTGAGCCCCTTTCCTTTGCAGTTTCCGTCTCCCTTTTAGCCTTGAGGCTGGGAGCATTGCTGCTGTATCACCTGGCAGGCAGGATGATGCTTTGTACACTGAGCTTTTATGTGCAACTCCAGAGACAAAACTTTGAAAAAAGTGAAATTTTTTCAGTCAAAATAAGCAAGAATTGGTAAACAGAAAGCAGCTTGTATGTTTTGGTTTATTATCAGTCACATAAAGCTTTTAATTTCTGACAGTGTAATTAGTCATACACTATCTATCTATCTATCTATCTATCTATCTATCTATCTATCTATCTATCTATCTATCTATCTATCTATCTATCTATCTATCTATCTATCTATCTATCTATCTATCTATCTATCTATCTATCTATCTATCTATCTATCTATCTATCTATCTATCTATCTATCGATAGACGAGTAGTACCTGTATTTAAGCCTCTGACTCGTTCCAGATCTTCGCTGGAGCATCACGCCTTATGGTTGTTCCTGCTCTACCTTTTTGGACCCACTGCCTACCTGGACTTACCTGTGGTACTGCTCAGACGATCTTACCTGTTTGCTGGACCTCTGGACTCCTTACCTCCTGGACTGCTCTCGGATAAACCCTGCTTCGCCTCCGTGCCATGATCGTACCTGTATTCTGTCTCCGTGTCTGGTTTCGGCTCCGCTCACACAACTACTTTTCTGGTTCATGTCATTTCTGTTCCACATCTGAAGTAGAGACGTTGCTCTTGCCTGTTTATAATAAACATGGTACCTCATGTTCATTATAAACAGGCAAGAGCAACGTCTCGTTATGTTAGAGATGCACATGTTTGAGCTCTTCGCACTCCTCTTTTTCCTCAAAGAAAAGCATTTGCAGCATCTACGGCCTGTACAGGTGCAGCTGTGACTGCAATCATAGTTAAGAGCAGTGTAACATTTTTAACTGCTGCTTCCACTTGGTTAGAGCTTTGCCCAGTGTGGGGTTCTCCTTCAGCAGTAACATATCCTTCACAGCGCTGAGATAAGCATTGGCTATGAGCTGATCTCTTGATAGTTCACTTTGATTTAGTCTAAAACCAAGTGGTTGTTTTTTCCGTCACATTGTAAATGATATAGGAGGCTCACCCGCATGATGCAGAAAAGGCAGGGGACTCGGTATTGAAGCACTCATCCTCATCACTAGTTTTGTTGTGGAAGTTGTAATAAAATAGGAGACAATGGTTTAAACTCACTAACTTATTTACAGCCATTGTGGAGACACCCTTATGGAACACAGTTAAGCCTCTTTCTTATTTCGCATCTTTTACTAAATCTATTCTCCTCACACAGTTTCTTCTGTCATATGCTGTCACTATAGGGTCCTTTGATAAGAGTAATAACAGCAACACAACAATGCAACAATGCATTTACTGTATAAACCTGTGAACACAATATCTGTTGAACTTTACAAAAACTACACCTTATTTAGCCTTATTTAGTCATTAATAAATTATTAATTAACCTTGAAAACATCATTAATTAAGGATTATTCATACTTAATAAGCTATAAATTAACACTTATTAATGCTTTACCCATACAGGCTAATTACTTCTAAAATCAACATACTCAGTGTTTATTCATGCTTAGTAACTCATGATGATGTGTGTATATGTATGTAAATGGTCATATAAATGTACTTTCACAACATGTATTGGACATGTATTAATGGTTAGAGAATGTTTGAATTAACTATATAATTATCCTGCAGTGCATTAATAATTAAGGCAGTTGCTAGTAGTTAGTTAAGTCTAATTCTGAACTCTTCTAAAGTGAAGACCATTTATGCTTTTTTAAGTATTTGTTAATGTAGCGAAGTTCACTTTTTCACCTGTGGAAATCAGATCAGAATCAACACCTGAATGTTTCATTACCTTCAACAATCGACAGGACAGTCGACTGTGTTCTTGTCATGTTTTTGCAACTGTTGCCTGTGTGAGGAGAAAATTGTTTGCTAAATATGGTTAAGATCAGTCGAAAAGTTCTGCTGACTTGCGGTATCAACAACAAATTCTGCTTTTGATTTCCTGCTTGTTGCACTGTCTGACATGTCTTCCTGTGTTTCCATCTCCTCGCTGGCACAAGATTTGTTGTTGCTAGCCCGAGTCTGCAGAACTTTTTGATTGGCCTTAGGCATATTTAGCACACAATTTTCTCCTTACACAGGCAACGGTTGTAAAACATGACAACACAGTCGACTGTCCCATCGATTATTGATGACGTAACAAAAGCGGGACTCAATCGCAGCTTTTCTTTTTAGAAGAAGAAGAAGGTGGTTGTGAAAACTTTTTATGACCAACAATGCCTTTGCAATCAAAGAGGAGCCAGAGGCAGAACAACTACTTAACCCTTTAAGGTCGATGTCTGCAGAGCGGGCAGCATACTGAGTGCTCATTTCAACTGGGTTGGACAGCACAGACTTCAAACATTATAAAAGTAGTGTTTTTATATATGTTTATGTTTTATTTACTTCCAAATAAAACCAGATTTATGACAAATCATTTTCGCCATAATTTTGTGCACATTTTTACACATTTTCTGCCCATTCAGTGAACGTTTTGTGACCAGGAAGTGCTTGAATGCAACATGACACCCCTTTTTTGGATTTCCTCAAATGCACCACATTTCTAAAACAACCAACGAAAAAAGTTGGCCGGTAAGGTCATGGAGAGTGTGAGAGAGGCTCTGAGAGAGAGGTTTGGAGACAGGACGAGAACAGAGCGTAGTTGACAATTTGGATTTTGCTAGTAGTGTTTGGGATTATGTTTTTTAGAATATGTGTGTTAGTTAGAGTGCGTGACAGTGGTGGCTGGTGGAGTTTTCTGCAGGGGGGGGGGGCTTTAAGTCCAAAATAGACATATAACAAAATATCACACCATTGTATTTACATGAGTTAAAACAACAAAAGCAACATTATAATGTACGTATAAATGCACATATACACAAGTGCTTCCGGAACACACCAATGCTTACAAAAACAGAGGTCCCCCAAGGCACAAGTGTGTAGGGCACATTTAGCGTTTATAAGACCTGTTTTCTCCCTTCTTTTTCAAAACTTTACCGGAGAAAATACCTCAAAGCTTGTTTTATGGTGGTAGCACTCACTACGTCACGTATTCTGCACGTACACTAAAATGAAGATCAGATGTCTCACTCCGATTAGAATTCAAACCCAAACATTTTAACACTTTTTTTAGCATAAATGTTCTTAAACTAATTACTAACTATGAACTTATTTATTACCTTGTGTATGTAACTTAGTCACGTAATGAATTTATTACTGTCTTTGAATAAAAGGCAGCACACCTACGGCTAAACCTTTCAATTAGGCAAACTATATGACAGATGGATGTGACATCAGCCCTGTGGCGGGAGGGTGGTGAAATGCAAACCAAGCTGCATTTAGCTCTGGGTGCAGGAGAGGCGCGCCCCAGAATGTTCCTATCTCTTGTATTTAAGAGGAGCTACTGCGCATGTACAACTTTTATCAAGAGTCTATGGGCAAAGATTTTTGCTCCCCAGGGCAGAAATACGTCACCAATCAGACAACATTGATGAACGAAACAACATTAACTAGAAAATATTTATCTTACACAACTAAAAATATGTATACATATATTTCAAAATATTTTTATTTTATTATTTAATTTTTTTTTACATCTTATTCAAGGTAATGTGAGTGGCGGCGCCCCTGCACCCTCTATTTGCCAGTCGCCACTGGTGCGTGAGTGTGTGCGCTGTGTTTGTAGTAGTTTTGTTTGTTTGTGTGTCAAAATGAGTTGTCGTTACATAACTGCAGAGCAATCTCTGAAGTACTTATATGAGTTAGAAGAAGAGGAAGATGGCGCGCCAGTGGACAATTCAGACTAAGTTTGATTCTGACAATGAGGTTTGTTTCTTTATTTATTTGTTTATTTGGCATGGAATATGTACAGTAAAATATTATAATCGGAATAGAGGCATACTGCACCAGATTATACAAGCTAATTTCCATTTCCAGGTAGATGATCCCTCCATTTTCTTCGGGGAAGATGAGGACGAGGGGGAGGAGGAGATGCCCACCCGCTCTCTCTCTGGATGAGGCCCACACCACAGCAAGCACTACAGAGAGCGCAGCGAAGTTGGACTAGATTAAGATCCCCACTGGCTGAGGCAGCAACAGAAACATGCGATGGGCAGTGGAACACTGAAAAGGATGCAGACACAGCCCCTGTTTTAAGCTATTTTCAGCCTAGGAGAACACCAGGAGCGCATGTAGATTTGCTATCCCCCCACAGTCCAAAAGACCTTTTTTTGTTGTTTTTTGCAGCTGACCATCTGTGATAACACATACAGACATGCTGCAAAAAATCAAGCTAGTGGAAAGAAATATAAATGGGCTGAAATAGACACAGATGAGTTGGTGCAACTGCCAAGTGTCCAGGACTTCTTGATACAAAATCACTTTTTGTCTGTGCTAACTCCAGCCAAGTTTATGTCAAGAGACAGGTTTAGGGCCATCATTTGGAACATATACCCAAGTAATCCTGAGGAGGATGTCAAAAATGACAAAAAGAATGGAACACTAGTGTCAAATGAGGTGATGACAGAGGCGAACCCAGAACGCAGACTCATTGTAGAAATAAAAGAAATTTAATTAACTAAAGGATAAACAAAACAAAGGCTGTCGTGGCAGCAAAAACATAAACATAAACTAAATCCAAACTAAGGCAGAAGCAGAAACAGGAACAGGCTCGGGACCGCAAACAGGCAGGGCAAAAAGACACCAACAAACAACAATGAACCAGCGGAGTAAGCACGGAGGGTGACGAGGTAATTGGACACAGGTGGTTGATAACAATTGACAGCAGGTGAAGGTGGGCGTGGCAGGAGACCGGGAGTAGCAACTGGGGAGGAGTGACTGGTGACAGTAAACAAGAACAGGAAGAAACTAAACTGAAACAATAACTCAAACAGAAATAACAATACCACAAACCGGAACATAAAAACCCAAATCCTTACAACTAGACTACGACAAACTATTTAGACTCAGGCCTGTGTATGATGACATCCTCAGTGCCTGCCAGGCTTATTACCAACCAATGAGGGAGCTGGCAGTTGATGAAAGAATGGTTTCAACAAAGACAAAAACTAGCATGACCCAGTATATGAAGGACAAGCCGACTAAATGGGGGCTAAAACTGTTTGTGTTGGCTAGGTCGAGCAGTGGCTACACTGTGAGTTTTAGCTTGTACACTGGCAAGACTCACACTGCAAATAAGCATGAGCTGTCTTATGATGTGGCTATGAGCCTTATTCAGCCATCTTATCTTGGCACTGGCTACCATATTTACATGGACAATTTATATACTTGTCCTACATTGTTCATTGACCTAACCCACTAAAAGTTTGGAGCTTGTCGCACCTACAGGGAATGCAGAAAAGGATGCCCTAGAGCAGTGGTGTCAAACTCTATTCCTTGGGGGCCACTGTCCTGCATGTTTTAGATGTGTTCTTGCTTTAAAACACCTGCTTTAAATGGATGACTTGTTGCCGTGCTTCTGGAGAACCTGATGATTTGGTGAGGAGGTAATTAAACCATTTGAATCAGGTGTGTTGGAGCAGAAAAACCTAAAACTCCCAGGACAGCGGCCCTCGAGGCCTGGAGTTTGACACCCTTGCCCTAGAGAGAGGCCAAATGCTCTCACTAAGAAAACTGGAAGAGGATCAGTGAGATGGATCAGAGAGGACTCACTGGTCTTTGTAAAATGGATGGACACACGGTAGGCGTCTGTGTGCTTGACCATCCATCCTGCATTTTCAGGTGAGACAGTGCAAAGGAGGGTGAAGGATGGAGAGAAATGCTGGATTGTGAAAGACATTCCATGCCCTATACCAATCATGGCATACAATAAGTATATGGGTGGGGTTGACCTGTCTGATCAGCTCATCCAATACTATTCTGCACAACGGAATCTTGTTGGTACAAGACTGTGTTTATGCATTTGATTGACATTGCCTCAGCAAATGCTTACATCCTACACTGTGAGTTGAGCAGTGCCAAAGGGTTGGCTCCCATGACACACAAAAACTTCAATGTGGAGATGGCCAGTCAGCTTTGTGGTGTGGACATGGCAGGTGTTCCACATAACAGGGAAAATGAACACATTCCCGTGCCCATCAATGGTGGGAAAAAGACCAACAAAGGCAGACTGCAATGCAGACACTGCTAAATTTGTACATATTCTTAAAATGTACACTATAGATTTTCATTTTAGGTCAGAAAAATGGTTTGTTCAACATTTTTGTGATTTTTTTGATCCACTGTGATAATGCATTTTGTCAAAATGAAACAAAGGTTGTGCTGAAAATAATGATACCAAACAAGGCAAGGTAAACAATTTTTAAGGGGAAAATATAAGGGTAAATTCAAAATTAATCAAAAACAGCCATTTAGACTCCAGACCTTAAAGGGTTTAAGATTATAAGGCTTCTAGAAAACTGCTTTCTTTCTAATTAAAGTACTGGAACATGATTGTGTTGAATGAAACAGGGATTTAGCATTTAGACATTTATAATTAATCTACACTGATACCTTTCTTTTGTTAACAAATAGTTTGCTCTATTTGAACTACACAAGTTATAAGTTTTACGAGACGAAAATGTCATTACATAACTATATGTTTTGTATTCCACGTCTCCTGGATTGATTTTGACTAATTTCGGTCTGACCTAGGATGTACTATAAAGTAGCATTCCTTTTTTCATGACCTCGGACCTAGTGTTACCTTTCACCAACTAAGTAAAAGTTCATTCTGACCTAAATGAATCTTGATTGTTTTGGGATATGTGTACACACTTTTGGACATCCACTACAGAAGAAGAAATAGAGGGACATGAAACTAAGACAAATGCTCATATTAAGCAGTGGTTTTGAGAGTTCCTACGGTCAGACAATTTCAGTATAGAACTTATTTTCTGTAATTATATCAAGACTCAAGTATTTCACAGTTACACAAGGGAGTCTTTTCTTTCAATATTTTCTTGAAAAAAAAATTGCAGTGATTTTCGGATCTGATGTCAACATATTCAAACAGAAATATAAAATTAACTTTTCTCAGTTGATCTTATTTATCTGTCAGAACACAGAATTTACTTGGACCATGTTCACACAGTAGGTCTTAATGCTCAATTCCGATTTTTTGCTCAAATTCAATTTTTTTTTGCATGGTCTATCACATTACATTTTAAATGCAACCTCCATCAGACTCCAGTCTGAACAGTCTCCAGTTCCTGAAATGACCTGCATGCGCAGAAGAAGTTATGATGTCACACTATGACTTTTGTGTTAATGGAAGTAAATATGGAAGCTGTGAGTTTTAACTTGTGTCTATAGATTCTGAAGTTGCTGTCCAATTGGGGCTAACTGTACATCCAAATGGTAAAAGATAAAACAAGACAGAGAAGAAAAAGAATGCAAATATTAACAATTACCCTTTTTTTTTAGCTGTGGCTGCTAACTTTGTGCAGAGGCATGTGTGGATGCAGAGTTGGAGCAAAGAGTGGTGGAACTTTGATGTGAGGGACCTCAGTCTTTTCATCTGATGCAAAAATTCGATGAGATGCGACCTGAATATTCACACTGCAGTCATTTTGAAAAAAAAATGGCTATGTATCTGACAAACAAAAAAAAAAGACCTGGATATAAAAAACTGGAAATTTCACGTTCTTATTGCCATGAAAAAATCTGATGTGTCACAAAGGGGCAAAAAAATCAGAATTGAGGCAGAATTAGGATGCTCCATGAGTATGGGGATGGGGATCTGTTTCTAGGGGCCTTTCAGTTCTTATATAAATGGTGCAAGAGTCTGGTTTGCATTCCCAGCAGTAACTCAGACCTCTTCAGGGTGAGATATGGATTTTGCCAGGATTACCCATTGTGACCAATTCTGTTCATTATTTTCATGGACAGATTTTCTCAGTGCAGCCACGGGCCAGAGAAGGTCTGGTTCAGTGGTCTCAGGATTCCATCTCTGCTATATGCAGATGATCCTGTTAGCGTCATCATGTCATGATCTCCTGCTCTCACTGAATCAGTTCACAGGCAAGTGTGAAGCGGCTGGGATAAGAATCAGCACCTCCAAAGTTGAAGCTATGTCCTCAGTCGGAAAAGGGTGAGCTGCTTTCTCTGGTTTGAGAGTGAGGTACTGTCACAAGTGGAAGAGTTTAATTCTCTTGAGGTCTTATTCATGAGTTAGGAAAGAATGGAGAGTGAGACTGATGGGCGAAAAAGTGGCTTCTACAGTATTGCATACTCTGTAACGATCCGTTGTGGTAAAGAGGGGGCTGAGCTGCACACTCTGTTTACAGGTTGGTTTATGTTCCTACCCTCACCTATGGTCATGAACTTTGGATAGTGACAGAAACAATGAGAATGTGGATACAGGTGATTGAAATAAGATTTCTCTACAGGCAACTTGGCTCTCCCTTATTATCCAGGAGAGACTCTGAGTAGAGCCACCATTTATCCATATCAAGAGGAGCCAGTTGTGGTTGTTTGGGCCTCTGGTAAGGATGCTCCCTGCACGCCTCCCTAAGAAAGGTGTTCTAGGCATGTCCAACTAGGAGGAGACCCCAGGACCCAAGACACACTGGAGAGACTATGTCTCTTGGCTGGCCTGGAAACGCCTTGGAATCCTCTTGGAAGATCTGAAAGTGGAGAGAAATGTTTGGGCTTCCCTGCACAAGCTGCTGCCCCTGCAACTTGACTCTGCAACATGTGGCAGACTTTTTAAATTATAAAACTTCTATTTATTTCTTGTCTTCCTTTTAAATTCTCTTTTTAATGATTTCTAATAAAAACATTTTGACATAGGTCCTCAAAAAACAAACAAATAAACAAACAAAACAGCCTCAATGGAAATTCAAACAGCTATGAACATTTCAACTTAAAATTATAAGTTGAAAAACTTCTCTGAGAGAATGAACTTACTTAATTGGCACAAGTAATACAAGGAGGAAGAAAATCAGACATACAGCATAGAGCTGATACTGCCTAACTAACGAAAAATCAAATTTTAATCTTAGATCAATTTTATCATAAGCTTTCAAAACAGGAGTATTATTCATGCTTCCCCTGGTGAGCCATAGGAACCTTTCAAATAAAAATGGCCTTCAAGCTAATATAAATCTTAAATAAAGGTAATGTAAATAAAAGTTCATACAACATTTCTTAGTTTTCTCACCATCACATTTCTCTCCCTAGATGATCACCAGGGTGATGTGTACCACAGATTAACACACGAGGGGACAGTGGCTACCTCTTTTTATTATAATATGAAATGTATTGAAATATACATCTATTAATATGCCATACTATTTGTCTGTCTTTGTTAAAGAGCATAAAACAAAGTCTTTTAGCATGATATCACATATTTTTATTGTGTGAAAGTGTCAGGTTTCAGAGTTGTTTCTATAGAGCAGTCCGGCAGCAGACAGACACAGGAGACCAGATGATAACGGTAAGTGATTTATTTACAGTGAGGGAAAATATTTACAGGAACGGGAATCGGAATCTGTAAGAATGAAGGATACGGTAAGTACGGAGGAGAGAAACACTAGAAATCTAGGAACGGTAAGTAACGGTTGGTAAGTTTAAGGTTCTTACGACTGGGCAGAGAGTCCAACAACTCAGAGATGCAAGCAGTGGTGAATACAGGTTCCAGGATGGTTGTAGTGATCCTTCCAGTGGTGAGTAATTCCTTCCAGGTGACAACGTGGAGCAGACAGACAGGCACGGGAGAACAGGTAGGTACTTTGCATAGGCAGGAGTCTCAAAAACAGAAACCAGACTGGATCCACGGAAACAGAAGTATTTCCTGAGGCAAAAACGGAACAGAGTTAACCAACACAGGATTTCAAAGATCAAGTCTTTTACAGAGGCTCAGCGACTTTAACACTAGTAGGTAATGCTCCAGCGCTGGTCTGGTTCCTGCCGCCGCCTTAAATACACCTGTCCTTGCAATTAGCCAGATCTCTTGCAGGTGAGGAAGGAGTGTTGACGAGACATCAATCACTCGTCTGGCCACGCCCACCAGGAAGTACTCACACACACCAACAAACAATCCCAGAAAACCCACCATCACCACAGAAAGCATCCTGTATCGTAACTACATCTCTGCTGTTTGTAACAAACCAAACTGTGTGAAAATCGGGTAAAGATTCAGAGAGTTCTGATTATTTTAGTTGGACATCCAGCTTCCTCAGTAAAAAAAAATAAACTGGGGGGGTGCATAAAGGACCCAGCCAAGATGGCAGCCGCGCTGACACGTTAGCTCCAGTAGACAGCGCCAGTCTTCGAGGTGTCTATGTAAACAATGTCTATGGTAGCTGGTAACAAGCTACCGTTTCCTGTTTGCTAGTGCTCCTTACCAAACTTCCGGGTCACCTAAACCCGACCAATTAAATATTAAAATCAAATTCTGTCCTGCTGCCCGTTTGTCAATTTGTGTTTTCGATCTTAGCCTAAAAGTGAAATATGAAAAACCAGGCGTTTTTTTCGTTTTTTCCAGACCAGTTTTCATTATTTGATTTTTGATTGCCAATTGAAAATGGAAAGAACGAATGATACACGGATTATAAATCATTCATTTGAATTTCACAACTGCAGGGTCTTCACCAGGCTGCTGGAGGTCATGACACTGTAAAAAGAACTGCCAGTTGATGCTGTACATACAGTCCTCCCTGGAGCTGTGACTACATGTATATTAATAATCCGCTGAAATGCATGATCTGTTTTTCTCCAGATGCCTTTTATCATACAGGAAGCACAAAATACAGTTTGTATTTGACCTTTATTCTGTTCCTTTATTTATGGTTTGCTTGTTAAAACAAGGCAAATAGAGCTGCCTTGAAAGCATTTTTATAAAATTTGTAACTGTGAGGATCTGGGTTTAGCTCCGCCCTTGGGCGGCGTCATTAACCTTCACTTCACAGGTGTTCCTGATTCCACTGACGAGACCATCCAGCATTTAAGCCTCTGGCTGAGATCAGATCTTCGCTGGAGCATCAAACCTTCCGGGTTAGATTCTCCACCTCAGCGTCTAACCTCGATTATGCTTTGTGAACTAATTACGTTCTTTGTCTTGCCTGGAACTTAGGTTTTATGCCACGCCATGATTACGGACCTATGGGAACTTACCTGGAACCTGTCGGATACTTACCTTTGCTGGAACTGGCTCGTCATCTCCTGGATCGCTCTGGAACTGCTCCTCACCTCCTCTGCGCAGTAAATCACCTCCTGAATCTGTAAGAAAATAAGAGACATTATTTAATTCATCCTTTGTACTACACTGACCAAGATCGTACCCGAGACTCACCCAGTTCTTCTTGCATTGCAGACTGCTCCCGAGACCTGCTCACTGTAAATACTGGCACCACTTGTAAATAAACTCACTTACCTTTATTTATGTCTTCGTGTCTGGTTTCGGCTTCGCTCTCTGGACAAACAATCCTGGGTTTATGTCAGTATGCTCCAGCCAAACCAAAATGTCCAGAGTGGGTCGAAACCAGAACCGTCAGTTTAAGGGGAATTACTTCTGTTTAAATAACAGAATTCCGTTTTCGTTTGTAAAACGCAGGTTAAAGCTGCGGATAGTTTACGTGGGCAAGAGATTTACCGCAAAAATGGCGGAGATCAGTACCCAACCGGAACGCATTAAGACAGCCTCAGAACTCGGCCGACATAAGGCCAAGATTAACGATCTGTGGGTAAAGCAACAATCGGAAAGGAACCGCCTCGATCAATTAACATTATTAACTCAAGAAATACATCAGAAATTGTCGTCACTAGTACCAAACACCGCAAACTCCTCTTCCGCATCCGTCACTTCCGGCACCCACTTCCGGACATTTCCGTGAGGTTCCCTCACCAATTCCCGAACATTTCTCTGGGGAGATTGGCAAGTGTGCTGGGTTCCTTCTCCAATGTTCTTTAGTGTTCGCTCACTCTCCACAGTCTTTTGTTGATGACTCGGCAAAAATCGCTTATATAATTGGACTTCTTCGAGACAAAGCATTAAGATGGGCGGAATCAAAATATAGCTTCCGGGCTATCCAGTTAGCCACCTTCAACCAATTCATCGAGGAATTTGAACAGACTTTTGGAGTTAGATACACAGAAACAGAAATAACTCAGAAATTGTGGAATTTGAGACAGGGTCCATGCTCGGTGGCTCAGTTCGCCATCGACTTCCGGACGTTGGCTGCAACATCAGGATGGAACGAGCCGGCAATGGAACGCGCTCCAAGAACCCATCAAGGACCAGCTAGCGGGATGGGATGAGCCACGAACCCTGGACGAACTCATCACCCTAACCATACGCCTGGACAACCGTCTTCGTGAGAGACAACGGGAGAGGGGAAACCGGACGACCACCACCGGGCGCAACATTGTTTTCATGGAGGCAGAACCAATGCAGGTGGGGCGAGCAAGTTTAACAGCAGAAGAGAGACTGCAGCGTTTAGAAGCTAGGGAGTGTTTTTATTGTGGTGATAGGAACCACTTTCGAGTCAAATGCCCTTTTTTAAAAGGGAAGACTCACTAGGTGTCCGAGGGGTACTAATGAGTAGTCTCTCGCAACCCCTCGGCTCACGATTTTTTGTCCACTCTACACTCTTAAATCATAAAATTAAGATCCCGGTTCACGCCTTAATTGATTCTGGTGCCAAGCAAAATCTGGTCTCCGAAGATTTAGTGAAACAGTTACAGTTAGAACTTACACCATTATCTTCTCCTCTTCCCGTTATGGACATTTCTGGGCAAGTAATCACCAAAATCACTCATAAAATCGCTAACCTTCAGTTTCTGGTTTCTGGTAATCATAGAGAAAGGGGTGATTTTCTAGTATTCTCTGCACCCACCACTCAGATGATTTTAGGGTTCCCTTGGTTACAAAGACACAACCCCGTAATAAACTGGACAGAGAAGAAGATTGACTCGTGGAGCCCCTTTTGCTTGCAGAACTGTCTCCAGTCTGCTCTACCACTGCCAGGCTCTAAAGATGAGCCCAAGCAGAAGGTAGATTTGACCAAAATACCGGTCGAGTATCATCATCTGGCTCCTGTCTTCAGCAAATCTAAGGCATTATCTTTGCCACCACATCGACCCTAAGACTGCGCCATTGAACTCATCCCAGGAGAAACATTGCCAACTAGTCGACTGTTTAACCTCTCCGGACCCGAACGAGAATCCATGAAGACTTACATTGAGGACTCCCTTGCTTCTGGTATCATCCGTCCCTCCACGTCACCTCTAGGAGCAGGTTTTTTCTTTGTGCAGAAAAAAGACAAGAGTCTACGACCCTGCATTGATTACCGTGGTCTTAATCAAATCACAGTCAAGAATAAGTATCCACTTCCATTAATAGACTCAGTCCACCAACAGCTTCATTCAGCCACCATTTTCACAAAACTGGATCTCCATAATGCTTACCATCTGGTAAGAATCCGGGAGGGGGATGAGTGGAAGACTGCCTTCAAGACCCCTCTCGGACACTTCGAGTACCTTGTGATGCCATTTGGACTCACTAACACTCCTGCAGTATTTCAATCCCTGATTAACGACATTCTGAGAGACTTTCTGAACATTTCCGTGTTTGTCTACCTTGACGACATTCTGATTTATTCACAGGACCCTGCTCAGCATCGACTCCAAGTCAAGGCCGTTCTGCAGAGATTACTGGAAAACCAACTATTTGTGAAGGCAGAAAAATGTGAGTTCAGTGTTACCACCATCAATTTTTTGGGTTGTATTTTTGGACAGGGATACTACCAAACAGACCCTGAAAAGATCTGAGCAGTTGCCGAATGGCCCACTCCCACCGATCGTCGCCACTTGCAGAGATTCTTAGGCTTCGCCAACTTCTACCGGAGATTCATCCAGGATTACAGTAAGATTGCAACCCCTCTCACACAACTCACATCCATAAATCAACCTTTCATCTGGTCTCCTGAAGCTCAGTCAGCCTTCAATGAGTTGAAAGCCCGATTCGTTTCCGCTCCAATATTACGCCACCCAGATCCCAAGTTACAGTACATTGTAGAGGTCGACGCATCGGATACAGGAGTAGGGGCTGTCCTTTCTCAAAGATCCTCAGAGGATAGCAAGGTCCACCCTTGTGCATATTTCTCTCGGCGCCTCACTCCGGCCGAGAGAAATTATGATGTCAGCAACCGGGTGTTACTGGCCATAAAATTAGCTCTCGAGGAATGGAGGCATTGGCTAGAAGGGAGCGAGGTCCCTTTTATCATCTGGACAGACCACAAAAACTTAGCTTACCTGCAGACGGCTAAGAGGTTGAACCCCCGACAGGCTAGGTGGTCCCTGTTTTTCGGGCGGTTCAATTTTACCATTACATTCAGACTAGGCACTAAAAATGTTAAACCCGACGCATTGTCCAGGTTATGGTCCCATGAAGGCTCTACAGATAAGGAGGAGTCTATCATCTCACCATCACTGATCGTCGGAGCCCTTACTTGGGACATTGAGAGGGAGATTCAGGAGGCCCAACAGGGGGAGCCAGACCCCGGAGGGGGTCCTCCTGGCAAAACTTATGTCCCAACAGCAGTTAGGCCTAGAGTACTGGACTGGTTGCATTCTCAGCAGTTCTCCTGTCATCCTGGAGTAAACCGCATGCTAAAGTTAGCCAATCGTTATTTCTGGTGGCCTAATTTGGCAGCAGATGTCAAGGAGTTTGTCACTGCTTGTCCCACTTGCGCCCGATTTAAAAGCAGTAATCAACCTCCGGCCGGATTACTACACCCATTACCGATACCAAGTCGTCCCTGGTCTCATATAGCACTAGACTTTGTCACTGGATTGCCACCATCACAGGGTCACACGGTCATACTCACCATTGTCGACCGATTTTCCAAATCTGCTCACTTTGTTCCACTCCCCAAGCTCCCCACCGCCTTGGAGACAGCCGAGATAGTCACTCACCAGGTCTTTCGCTTACATGGAATTCCGGTAGACACAATTTACATCCCAGGTATGGCGAAATTTCTGTAGGGGATTGGGTGCTGGGGTGAGTCTCACGTCTGGGTACCATCCTCAATCTAATGGTCAGTCGGAGAGATGCAACCAGGAGTTGGAGGTGGCTCTCAGGTGTCTGGCGAGTGACAATCCCTCCACCTGGAGCAGGAAACTCGTATGGATCGAGTACACCCATAACACGCACATTTCATCTGCCACTGGGTTGTCGCCATTCGAGGCGGCCCTGGGATATAATCCACCGTTATTTCCAAGTTTTGAACCAGAAATTGCTGTTCCTTCTGTGCAGGCCCATCTACGGAGGTGTAGGAGCATATGGAGACAGACCAAGATGGTCCTGCAAAGATCTGTGGAACAAAACAAAAGATACGCGGACCGTCACCGCTCCTCTGCACCTAGATACAAGGTGGGCGACAAGGTGTGGCTTTCCACCAGGGACATTCCGTTAAAGGGTACCTCAAGGAAACTGGCACCTCGCTTCATCGGACCCTTCCCCATTGAGAGAATTTTGAACCCCACCTCAGTCCGATTAACCCTCCCGGCAGCTATGCACATCCACCCATCGTTTCACGTTTCCCAAATAAAACCGTTCGTGGACAGTCCTCTAAGCCCGCCTACCGTCCTCCCCCTCCCGCCCGGCTAATTGACAATCACCCTGCATTCACTGTGAATCGCATTATTGACGTCCGGCAGAAAGGTAGAGGACTGCAATATCTGGTGGATTGGGAGGGCTATGGACCTGAGGAGCGCACATGGGTTCCCAGGTCCTTTATCCTCGATGCCACATTAATTACAGACTTTTATAGAGCTCATCCTGAGAGGCGTCCTAGATCGCCAAGGGGCGATTGTTGGGGGGGGGGGGTACTGTGAGGATCTGGGTTTAGCTCCGCCCTTGGGCGGCGTCATTAACCTTCACTTTACAGGTGTTCCTGATTCCAATGACGAGACCATCCAGCATTTAAGCCTCTGGCTGAGATCAGATCTTCGCTGGAGCATCAAACCTTCCGGGTTAGATTCTCCACCTCAGCGTCTAACCTCGATTATGCTCTGTGAACTAATTACGTTCTTTGTCTTGCCTGGAACTTAGGTTTTTTGCCACGCCATGATTACGGACCTATGGGAACTTACCTGGAACCTGTCGGATACTTACCTTTGCTGGAACTGGCTCGTCATCTCCTGGATCGCTCTGGAACTGCTCCTCACCTCCTCTGCGCAGTAAATCACCTCCTGGATCTGTAAGAAAATAAGAGACATTATTTAATTCATCCTTTGTACTACACTGACCAAGATCGTACCCGAGACTCACCCAGTTCTTCTTGCATTGCAGATTGCTCCCGAGACCTGCTCACTGTAAATACTGGCACCACTTGTAAATAAACTCACTTACCTTTATTTATGTCTCCGTGTCTGGTTTCGGCTTCGCTCTCTGGACAAACAATCCTGGGTTTATGTCAGTAACCTATTTTTTTTATTGTCCTGTTTCACATTTATACTGTAGCGTTCTCTCTGCTAGCAAAACAGCAGACCAGACGAGTTGTCCTCACCAGCCGTTTATTGTAGAACAACACAACAAAGGGAAGATATAGGTTCCGACTCTGGTTACAGGTTGTTTGTCACACCGTCGCAGCGTGCACCCAGGTGAAGCAGCCAGCGGAATCAGATTAGCGCGTGAGAGCGAGTCCCCTCCCCACCCTCCTTTTCCCAATAACACTTGCGGCAACACATAACATGCCTAACTTAAAGTGACAGTAACACCAGAAATGCACAATAACCCTTTACGAATCGTTACAATACAATAGCAGCTCAATTGCGTCAATTTAATGGCAGATTAAGTTTTTTTCCACACTGTTAAGGAAGACCCCTTTTTCATGACCTCAACTCTACTGTCATATTTCACCAACTGCTCTGTGAAAAGTTCATTCTGACTTGAGTGAACCTTGATTGTTTTGGGACACGTGCATATGCTTGTGGACATCTAATCAGCTATTCACAATTGGTTACTTGCTTTCCTAAGGCTTGTGAAAAGAAGAATGATTAAATGGGAATGAGACATGTTGTAATTATAAAACAACTGAAATGTAAAAAGGGCTGTTGATCATTATTTCTTGGTAAGAAAACTATGCAAGTGTTTCTATCAGGCAGTTACCGTTGATGGGTTCATGGATCGACCAGCACTCAGACTGTAAACAGGAGCGAAATTGCAAACTACTCCGAAATGGCTGATATTCCATCATCAAAGACAATGGCCTCTGGACTAAATACAATTTCTGGACTCAGAATATGGAAAAGGTTAAATTCTTGGAAAAGCCGCTCGTTTAGGAACAACAGATTGGACCCGGACCTGAAATTCGGCTTATTGGATTCGAGAATGTACCAGCAAAGACTTAAAGGCAGACTCAAAACAAAGTCAGCCTGTTCCAAAACAACTCTGTTATTATCTACATTTGGCTTCCCGATGTGGCCTTGAAGGCTAAAGTCTTATCAATTCTCCCTGGAATTTATGTCAACAGAAGCTCGTTGCCCTCTGGCCTGTGAACATCTGTGAACGTGATTCATGGACTTTTCTGCAAACACACAAACACACACACACACACAAATGCATCACACCGCCTCCTACTGTATGGAAACAAACATACACATTCTCATACTCATACTCTGCTGTCGCACTCGTTCTGTCATCTCTCTCCCCCCTCCTCCTTCCCTCTTTGTCTATCTTAGTAATTACTACATCGGCTGTTTTAGTGGGCTACTGGTACCATTTAGAAATTCGGTACTGTTTAGTTTTGCTTTATCTTCCTGTACACTTAGTTTAGTTCTATACATTTAGTCATGTTTAGATCTGTTTAGTTTAGCTACTATTTTTGACTGTCTTAGCTCATGCTTAGATATGTCTGGTTTTACTT
>NC_051451.1:4032227-4045474 GCF_001649575.2 Kryptolebias marmoratus | reverse complement strand
GTTTAGCTTATTTAGACAATTAGTTATCATTGTATCTTGTACCTGTCTGTAATTTTGTTTCATTATCATGTTCTGTAACTTTGTCTGTAATTTTGTTCTTGTGTTGTAAAGCACTTTGAGTTGCCTTGTGCTGAAAAGTGCTATATGAATAAATGTACCTACCTACCTACCTACCTATCTTTTTTTTTATTATCACATTTTGTCTTTCATTTTGATGACCCCTTTAAACTCTGAATTAGGAAAAGAGAAAAAAAAGTTTTGGATCAACTGAGTGAGCCCAGCAGTCTCAGAGCAGTATCAACCCCTGATAACTCTCAGAACATCCTTGTTTCTATGTTATGCGTCAGCTATTTTATGTCTAGTTGTTGTTTAGCTGTGATGAACATCTTGCACTGGCTTGACTTTAAAAATTTACCAGTTATAGATGTACATTTAATAATGTAGCATGAAGAAGCACCGCTTGTTCATGACCTCTGACCAAGTGCCATCTTTCACCAAATAGTCTGTGAAAGGTTCATCCTAACTGAGTGAATCTTGATTGTATTAGGACACTTGTGGACCTCAAATTACTTATTTACAGTTTATTTACATGCATTCCAAAGGCTTGTGAGGAAAAACATTAATTGCTAAAAGGAGATGTGTTTATTTCATTAGTAAGCATTTGAAGTATGAGAATTGATTATTAATTATTATTTGTATGCAGATATTCAATATAAGAAATTATCCTCGCTCCATATTATTATTATTATTTCTTTTGACTTACAGGAGAACTATACTTAGTTATGGATGACATAATCTTGGGACAGAGTGAGATAAAGCCTTTCTGCAGCCCCAACTTTTTTTGATTACAAACTGAAGAGAAAGCCTTGGCAGGTGCAAATCAGTTTGTTTGCAGTTTGTTTTGCAGTGTTATGTAGTTCATTTTTTTATTCATTGTGTGAAGACCTTCTTTCCCTCATTTTGTCTTTTTCATTTTGTAACCTGAGAAAAACATTTTTGCTCAGTGTCTTTATAAGTCCAGAAGACAAAAGATAAAGTAAA
The DNA here is from genome assembly GCF_001649575.2 of Kryptolebias marmoratus. Classification (NCBI taxonomy): domain Eukaryota; kingdom Metazoa; phylum Chordata; class Actinopteri; order Cyprinodontiformes; family Rivulidae; genus Kryptolebias; species Kryptolebias marmoratus. The sequence goes on along the minus strand of NC_051451.1, from coordinate 4,044,433 downwards.
AAAATGTGTTGCCTGACTCCTGCTGCATCAGCTGCAAATGTTATTTCTTAATTCAAATTGTCATCCTTGTTACAACATTGTGAAGTAAATATAACTGTTTAAGTTTAAACTACATAATTCAGATTAATTACATAATGCCAAAACTCACAATACTGTTTCCAAATTTCCAGTTTGAATTTTTGTTTTGTTGCGTTGATACAGTGTTTGTCTGTTTTTTTTAATTCATTTTAATTTTGTAATAAAATCCTAGAAAAGGATTTCTTTTTAAGTTATAGGTATGATGGAAGCTCCTTGTAATGAACAGATTCAGTTCTCAGTTGTTGAGATATGATAAAGAATAGGGGAAATAAGTAAAAGTAATCTAATTATTACTGATTTTTCATAAGATACACTTCAGTCTGTTATTGATCTATTAATTACATTTGATGCCCCTTTAACAAGAGCTTAAACAGCAGTAAGAGTAAGTACACCCTTTTTGCACCATCTACAACAATCATAGTCCATCACCTTTTGAGTCAGCCCAATTCAAGTTGGTGGCAACAGCTAAAATTCTGTGTGGTAGTAACAGAAACTGATCCCCCAAAAAACTTTTTGAGTGCTAAAAGAATGTACAAGATCTATTTTTAAAGTTTTACGATTACCAGATTTTTAAGTACACTTTCAAGAAATAGTTCTCTGATATACCTCCACAATTTAATAACTTTTTTAGAAAACCAAAATCCAGATGATCACCACAGCCAACTGACCTTAGAAAACACAAAACCTGAGTACCTGAGTGTCATAAATAACACATTCTCTCGGTGATGTTTTGTGATACTGCATTAGATTGTGCATAGTTATTTATGGAGGTGTCCAGGAGGCATCCTAACTAGATGCCCGAGCCACCTCAACTGGCTCCTCTCGATGTAAAGAAGCAGCGGCTCTACTCTGTTTACTCTGTTTCTGCTCTACTCTGTGGGTTTCGGGCTGACCTCAACTCACATCCCTTGACACTACCCAAAGCTCGTAACCATAGATGAGGGTAGGAACGTTGATCGACCGGTAAATCATGAGCTTTGCCTTTTGGCTTAGCTCTCTCTTCACCACGACAGACCGGTAGAGTGTCCGCTTCACTGCAGATGCTGCACCAATCCACCTATCGATCTCCCGCTCCATTTTTCCCTCATTCGTGAACAAGACGCCAAGATACTTAAAGTCATCCACTTGGGGGCAGGACCTATTCAATTAAGTCTTCATCCAGAATTATACAGTGTGTTTTATTATTTTGTATGTGTCAAAATAATTTTGATGGCCTTGCACACCCCATGTAAACTTGGACTCCTCAGGCTTGGAATCACTGTATAAACACAAGTTTTACAAACTCAAAACACATCTCTGAATAAGTTTAAAGCCAATGTAGCATGTAGCAATCCTCCAACAGAGTTTACAATGTTACTGTTTTTTTTCTGAATGTGCAGATGGCTGTTCTGTCATATTGTAAGGGGTATGCATTTGCCATAGTATCATGTTCCTCCTTCACAATCTGTATCATGGGTTGAATTGGTGAGGCAAGGTGTCTAGTCAGGCCTAATCTTCCTCCACTGGGATTCTGCCCTCGTCTGAATTCAATACCACAAAATTAACTTTGTCTGAATGTTGAATTGGTCCTGCAATGTTGGCACTCACAGGCCTGCTTACTAGAACATTTCTAATCCTCTTACTGCCTCATGTCTTTTCAGCTTTACCTGTTGAAATGCATGTTTTTCTGTTTCTGCTTTTCATCACATTAATTATGTGCTAATTGTATTGTGAATGAGCCTTTCACAATTAATTAAGCTTGATCAAGTAGCACACTGACATTTTGCATTTAGCTTGACTGCTTATTGCATGAAATCAAGAGCTCTATTTACACAAGTGAACTGTCTCACCAATCATAGGTGATTAACTGGTCTCAAGACTCCCAAACACCATTTTGGCTTCAGGCAAATACATTTTCTGCCATACTATATGCGGCCCTCGAAACCCTTTTACCTGGCCTGCAATGCAACTTCAAACAAATAAAATTAAATAATTAAAAAACTCAGAGAGAAAAATATCAACAAACAATGGAATTTCTGTGATAAAATTGTCAGCATTGCAGAGATTTGAGCCAGGGTCAGGGTCAGTTAACAAAACATCAGCAGTCAAGCAACAGTGTGAAATAGGATAACGCGACAGACAGGTGTCGATTATGGTGACTGCAGAAAAAAGAAAAGTGGATGCTGAATGCCACATTTTAATGGGGAAATGCTGGTGTAGATTCTTAGTTATGTAGTACATGGTAAATAAAATAAGGTTATATCAGAAGTAGATGAAACTGTTAGAAAACGACTTCCACAAGACAATTACTTAAACAACAGGACCAATTTCACACCAGACTAGATCTGTATGCTGCCGAACATCTGTTATTCTGCCACTTATTTAAAAAATAATGACAAACAGAAGCATGGTTGTGCCATGGGATCTTCAGTGTCACCGACTGCAGCCAATCTTTACATGAAAGAAGTGGAAAAGAGAGCCCTGAACTTCTTTGAAGGAACATCACAAAGCCATTGGTTCAGATATGTGAACAATACCTGGATCAAAATCCAATCCAAAAAAGTAGAAGCGTTCACCAGACATGTCATCTTTATCATCAACAACATCAAGTTCACTAGACAGGATGTGAATGACAACAAGCTGCCTTTTTTGGACTGTTAGGTGCACTTGGAACGAGAAGTCAGCCTCAACACTGCAGTTTATAGGAAACTGACCTAAACAGATCAGTACCTTCTGTTCGACTCTTACCATCTGTTGAAAAACAAACTTTCTGAACTCTACAGCATATGGCCGAACATGTCCAAACCAAGACAGAAGGGAAGGAAAAGGAACAGAAACACATTATAAAGTTCTCTGAACACGTGGATACCCTAACTGGGCTTTTGTCAAGTCAGCAAGAAAATCTGAAAAATACACTACTGAACAGAATAAGGAGAAGAAACACAAAAACATTTTCATCTCTTATTTTGCTGGAGTATCTGAGAAACCCGGAAGGATTTTCTCCAAACACAACATCCTGGTATATTTCAAAACTAACAGGATTGTCAGACAGAAGCTGGTCCATACTAAGGACAAAACACCTAAACACAAACTGAGCAGCATGGTGTATGCAGTTCAGTGCAGCTAGGAATGTTCAGACCTCTATATTGGAGAAACAGCCTCTCCACAGATGCAAAGGAGATTAGGACCAGACTGTGCACCTACACTTCAAGGATAAGGGACAAAGAAGAAAAATAGTTTGGGAAGGGGTCAAACGAAAACATTTAGGTTAAAGAAGAGAAACCAACTTTAAATATAGGAAGAGGTCTCGGATTTCAGCTTTCAAAAACCTACTATTGAGCATTAAGCCTGATACCAAGTCGTTTTCACTCCAATCAACACCTTCATTGCTGTGAACAAAGTTGCCCATTTGTGAGCCAGGCAAACAAAGACCCTATCGAGCCTTTATTGTGAGGAAAGTAATCTGCACGTGAATCTAATTCACATATCAGTTTAAAAGCTTAAAACTCCATGGTCCCTGTTTTTTGGAATTGGTAAAGCTCCTAGGATGAGAAGTGAAACATCTTTAATTACAAAATAGAAGTCTAGTTGTTTTTGACCCTTTTATTTTTTTGGAGATATTGACTTGTGATTACTTTTTGTTATAAGTGAAAAGCAAATCCGTTTATTTTGTGGTGAGGCGCTAGTAGTGATGAAGAAATCTAATTGGAGAGGCAATACAAGGAATAAGCATGCTAAACTGGAGGAACTAAAAAGAAAAGGAACAGATTCAGACTCATGGAGATACCACGCTTTGCCAGATTTTGGATGCACAACAATCAGCATTTAAAAGACCACAGATCGACAGAGACACCATTATGGTAAGTGAATTAATTTGTGAAGAAATTGCTGCTTGTTATGGATCGAGCTGTAAAAGGACAGTTAGGCACAGGTTTAGAGTTCAAAAAACAGGGCTTTAATTAACCCCAAAAAACAAACTTGGGTAAATCATACAAAATAACAATATTGGGCCCATAGAAGAGGTCAAACAAACTGGCAACAGAACACTAACTCAAACAAACTGACCTCCTGAAATGAGAAAAAGGGGAAACGTACTGGCTGATCAGCCCACGAAGAAACAAAAAGGGGATAACACACAGAAACCTAACTGAAACTAACATACCCCCCCCTCCCCCCCCTCCCCAATCCGAAGTTATAGTATGACCCAATCTACAGATTTCCTTAAAGGCTTGCTCTGCCCCTTTTCCACGTCTTTGTTCACCTGGACTAGCTGGCACTGAGGTAACTAAAAAAACAGAGACATTAGATCAAGTTAAACACACATAACAGTGTAAATTTAAATGTGCGCACTTATTTTAGGATACAGTGTTATATGATTGTGTGAATTAATTAATTCCAAACCAAAACCAATTCTTTGTTACTCTGTAAATTAAATCCTATATTTAAACAAATTACAATGCCTGGCCAAAAAAAGTCACCACCTGGATTTAACTAAGTAAATAGGTACGAGCCTCCTATTGGATAATTACTACATGGGCGATCATGTTTTAGCTGGCAACAAGTTATTTAACCCTAACTGGTGCAATGAGTTGCTTCTCATTTCTTAAACAACCATGTTGAAAGACACATCCTGTGGTTACGGAAAAGATGGCAGTCAGTTTGAGAAGGGTCAAATCACTGGCATGCATCAAGCAGAGAAAACATTTAAGGCGATTGCAGAAACTACTAAAATTTGGTTAAGAACTGTCCAACACATTATTAAAAACTGGAAGGATAATGGGGACCCATCATCTTCGAGGAAGAAATGTGGCCGGAAAAAAACCCTGAATGATCGTGATCGGCTATCACTTAAATGTTTGGTGAAATCAAATCGAAGAAAAACAACAGGAGGTGAGGCTAACCGGAAAAACGGCTTCAATTTGCTAGGGAGTATAAAGATTGGACTCTGGAGCAATGGAAGAAGGTCATGTGGTCTGATAAGTCAAGATTTACCCTGTTCCAGAGTGATGGGGGCATCAGGGTAAGAAGAGAGGCAGGTGAAGTGTTGCCTACTGTACAAGCCTGTGGGGGCAGTGCTATGATCTGGGGATGCTGCAGTTGGTCAGGTCAAGGTTCAGAAACAGTATGTGCTCAAAGAATGAGGTCAGCTGACTACCTGAATACTAAATGACTAGGTTATTCCATGAATTAATTTTTTCTTTCCTGATGGCACGGGCATATTACAAGATGACAATGCCAGGATACATCGGGCTCAAATTGTGAGAGCATGAGACATCATTTTCACACATGGATTGGCCACCATATAGTCCAGACCTTAACCCATTAAGAATCTTTTGTAAGGATCCAGAGTTTTCTGTCCCCGTCCTGCTGGTGGTGCCAAGTACTCTCCCTCCACAGCTGCAGGCGATCACCCTGATGAACAGCACCTGTTCTTAAGCCTTTGGCTGGTTACAGATCTTTGCTGAAGCATTGCGCCTTATGGGTCAGGATCGCAGCCTTAGACTTCTGTTTTTGAAGCTCATGGCTATGCTAACCCGTTGCCTTGTTTTTTCCCCTCTTTGCCTCAGGAACTGCTGTTCTGTCCTTGTAAATACCTACCTGTCTGGAACTACGGTTGCACTTACCTGTGGACTTACCTGTCGTCGGATTCTGGATCCTCCTCCTCCTGGATCACACGTTATTGCCTCCACGTCTCTTCACACGTCAAACCTGTAAGGAAAAGAACAATTATCCATCGCCTCATTGTATGAACAAAACTGAAACTGTACCCGAGACTCACCTTGCTCCCCCTTTGCTGTTTCAGATCCTCCTGGCCACTCTTCACTGTTGCACATTTTTGATACCTGTAAATAAAATCACTTACCTTTTTACTTTGTCTCTGTGTCTGGTTTCTGGCTCCACTCTTAAGACATGCCCTAGTTTATTTCATCTTTGGGATGTGCTGGAGAAGGCTTTGCACAGCGGTCAGACTCTACCATCATCAATGCAAGATCTTGGTGAAAAATTAATGCAGCACTGAATGTAAATAAATCTTGTGATATTGCAGAAGTTTATCGGAACAATGCCACAGCAAATTCATGCCATAATCAAAGCTAAAGGTGGTCCAACAAAATATTAGAGTGTGTAACCTTTTTTTATTTCACAACACACATAATAAAAAATTGTTTACATTTTTTGTAGTTACCTGAGTTTACTTTGATGATTTGCACTGAATTGAATCAGCTAGGGATGCATAGTCCGGACAGTAGCTGCTGACAGCCAGCCTCAAGCACATTTCCAAATGTTCATCAGTCATGGTGGAACGGTATTTTGATCGCGATCGACTTAATGAGCACCCCTGCTTTTAATGGTCTCTGAAAGGAAAAGTTTCCTAACTCTGCTTTTTTGTGTAAATGGTAAACTGATCTGAAATTTTGACCTGATATGTCCTGTTAAACAACAATAATAAAAAAGTGCTAATTTATTAACACAATCTGTAGCACAATATCATAATGGAAAGCTCTTGTTCCAAAATGATGTGGGGAAAAAATGACCATGCATTTTACTTCTAGACTAGATTGTTGTAATTATTTTATTATCTGGGTACCAAAAAAAAAACCAAACAAGAAAAAAAAACTTTTTTGTCTTCAGTTAGTCCAAAATGCTGATGAGTTCGAAGGGGAGAACATATTTCTCCAATTTTGGCTTCCGTCCATTGACTGCTTGTAACATTCAGAATAGAATTTAAATTCTTACTTCTAACACACAAAGTTCTTAAGAACCAAGCTCCATCTTATATTCAAGATCCTATTGTTTCATATTTCCCTAACAGAGCACTTGCTCTCAGACTACAGGTTCTGAGAGTTTCCAAAAGTAGAATGGGAGGCAGAGCTTTCTGTTATCAGGCTCCTCTCTTGTGGAACCAACTTTCTGTTTCTGTCTGTGTGGACGAATCCTGTTTACATCTATGACCAGATTTAAGACTTTGATTTTTGATAAATCCTATAGTTAAGGTCGGCTTAGGTCTCCTGAGCTATCCCTTATTTGTGCTGCTATAGGCTTAGACTGCTGGATGACAAACTGACCACATTTACTTACTATGCTGCTGTCTTTACTTGCTCTACTGTAATCATTTCTATACAATAACTTTCCATGTTTGTATTTCTAATTATTACTGCCAATCACCTGTGTTTCTCTTTGTTTTCCTTCCTTTAGAAACTGCAGTTGTCTGTGTCTTTTCTATGCTCTCAAACCCTAGCCAGTTGAGGCAGATGGTCACTCATCCTGGTTCTACTAGAGATGTATTTACCTTATAAGGAAGTTTTTCTTTCTACTTTTGCCTTCATGCTGCTCAGGATGGAAGATTGAAACAAAATTAAATTTCGATGCAATCTCCTAGCTTCCATAAGTATGTTTTACTAACACAATGGGGTTCAGGGTGAAATTGCTCATTTTCTATTTTTGGAAAATGATGTTACATTCATATTTTGATGTTACATTCATATTTCACCTTAAAAACTGTTTAATCTGCCATGTTTGGTAAAACTTTTTTTAACACAATCTCACATGTGTAATTTTTTTGTTAGTTTTTGTTGAGGTAAGGATTTTCACCTGCATTCCTCCTCCTTCACCTCACCCGAGTTGGTTGATGGAAAGAGACCAGAAGGAGACAATATCTTAAATTTAAATATTTATTTTACCAAAAGCAGAAAGAAAACACCGGTGATTACAAAGATAAAACCAAATGCATTTGGGAGACAATCCTCAAATAAAATGTGGGAAAACACATCACCTCAAAGTGTCAGCAAAGTGCCCCAAAGATTGTCTGAGGAAACAAAGGATGTTCTCTGGTTTTAATGCTTAGGTCCCCTCCCCTCCTTCAGAGAGTGTCCCTCTTCTCTGGAGGTCAAAGGGCAACTTCTTCCCCCTTCATGCCTGGCACCTTGGTTCAAATCCAGGGCTTCTAACACATACCTCTCTTTCCAGATAAACTAAACAACTACTTGTTAAAGGTTTTAAAATGGTGACTAAATTTAAAATGGTGATAAACACAAATGATAAAGATATAATAATCAAACATAAAATAAAGCCTGGGAGAATAAATACAAGGCCTTATATTCCACAACATTTAGATTATATATGCAGAACTGCTGCTCTTCTTGTGATTAAATGCTGTTTAAGTGAAAGCTTGGTTTTGTCTACTTCCACATTTTTCATTTTGACCTATTGTATTGACACATTGGACCTAAAATACATAAATTATATATATATATATATATATATATATATATATATATATATATATATATATATATATATATATAATTTGAAAACTATTTACAGAACAGCCTCATGAGTGAGTGCACCACTACCTGTATCTATTCAACCATCTAAATTATCTGTATCCATATCTGTACTCGGAGGGGGCGGGGCCTAACCCAGAAGTGGGTGTGACATACCACCAGCCAAACTTAGAGAATGCAAACGGTAAAAAAACAAACAAAAAAAAAAAAGACCGGAGTGGAGGTAGTGACCAATGCGACACAAGCCGTTTTCAGCTCTGTCTTGTAAAATGCACTGTGTATGTTGCACAGCTTTCGCTGCAGAGGCGTATGTTTGTGCAGGGAGGGGCAGGCACTCTGTGACTGGTCAATCAGAGATCGTGAAAACAGTCAGTTACCCAATGAGGATTTTCCTCGGGATGAGCACGGAGATTGACGAGCTTTACTCATATCACGCTCTGACTCGTCAAAATGCTTTATCCGTACCGGATATTTGTCTGAAACGAGTATCCAGCTCAATCCTAGTCATAACTGACTTTAATTTAGGAAAACTTGAAGTGAAGTTAGATAAACTCTGTCTCATTGTCTCTGTGACACCTGAAGACCTCGACCTCAGCCTCACCACAGTCCAGCTTTCAGACATCTACCTGAGCATCCTACCAGCACTACCTGCTGAGAACCAAGCAACTGACTGCAGGGCCAGGCTGGAAGCTTTTACACAAATAAAAACTTTTCATTGTCAGTGTGCTTTGAGTATCTTTGAAATATTATTTTTCATACTCAGGTTTTGGTCTTGTAGTATGTTTGTTGTACATTGTGCAATGCAAATCATCAGGTTTCATTAAATGAGCAGCCTACATGCATGCCCACATTGTTTTCCTTTTTCAACCAAAGAAAATGGAACTGAAGCTGGTCCTGTGTTGACCAAGTCCAGGCTATGTGAATAAGTTGGTTCAAAGAAATTTTGCACTAAACATGTTTCAGTTGTCACTGGTATTTGTCTAACTTCTACTTCTACTACCAGACAAGTGTGTGAGAAAACAATTTTTTTTTCCCTGCCTGTTTTAGGGTCATGAACTTATATTTTTTTGAGATAAGAATTATTTTGTGTCTGTCCATTTGCTGATTTTATATAGTAATATTTGAGTTTCCCACCCCAAAGTACATCACCAGGATGTACAACTGATCAAGAAACTTGTATATTTTACTTCATTTCCCTTAATTATCAAAACAACTTCAGGCTTTACTTCCTCAAACAGAAAAAGATCAACATGTTTAAAACCTAGCACCTCCTCTCTCATCTCTGCAGTCATGTCATGTGTTGCAAGTTTTATCTGACCTTCTAGTCATGCTGTCCAGCTAAGTTATCATGTCCATCTGCTCTGGGTCAATTCCTACGATGCTTACAATTTCAGGCCCAGTGATCATGTTTGCCAGACACATAGCAGACATCTCTGTCACCTCATGGTTTTCCGTGTACTAGGCAGCCCCGCCTTTGTTCTCTGCCTCTGTTCTGCTCAGTGTGAAAATACAGTCTCACCCCCTTCATCACTTAGCACAAAAGCTTGTGTTTTCTTTATCTTCTTTTGGTTGTTAAAATGTTTCTCACATGTTTGCAATACTGCAAGACACTTTCCAGTCTGCCAGTTTCATAGCCAATCATATCTTTGGTTGCAAAACTGCTCATCTGTAGTAATCTTTTAACAGGGAAATTTTTAACTGTTGTTCATAAGAACTATCATTGACATATAAGTCATATATTGGCTCAAGAACACCACTATTGGTATGAAAAACTTCCATAAGTCCGACATTAAAGTGATCTAAAAAAGTGACCATCTTTCTGTCTACACCTATTTACTTCAATCCAGTCAACTCTGTCTCCATTTGTTTTGTATTCTGTACAACAGTTCTGTCACTTGAAGAGAAAAAAGTTAGGAAAGGTTAGAAGGTTTCGATGGTTTGAAGTTTCAGGTTACATGTTTAAAACAGCATGGAGAGTAAACATTTTCAAGACCTAATGCACAATGAGATGTCTGTGCTGCACCCTTGTGTAAGCTTTCTGCTCCTCTGCAGGCCTCTGTGTATACCTGTGAGTGGGTTGAGAGTAGCCCCCACCTTCACCTACCCCTGAGTATCTGTGTGTGTAAGAGAGAGGCTGTTTTGACAGCATGCGTTTAATGAGAAATAACGAAGTAGGCACACAGGTTGCTTCCAAAAAACATCAGAGTGGTGGGTGACAGGCAGCCAGTTAAAGGGCAGACTGAGGCTAAAGAGACAAGTTGTTAGGGTGGTGGATGTAGTCGTATTAAGTCTTACTCGGCTTAAGGAGGGGTTCATGTGTCATTTAAAAGTAAAGTTTTGTCTTCCCTGTCATTCAGAAGCATCACCTTAGTTTGGTCAAGTTTAGTCGGACTTATCAAGTTCAATTTATGTTATTGTCTTTTCGCTCCACTTCTGCTTGACAAGAACGCAGGGTTAAATGTCCAGAGAGCGAGACCAAAACCAGACACGGAGACAACAGCTGAAGGTAAGTGTGTTTATTTACAAGGTGGTGACTATGTACAGTGCGTGCGTCGTGGTAGGATCTGGAAGGCAAGAGGAACAGGGTGAATCTCGGGTACCAATCCTGCTATCAGCTGAGCACTGCATGAATGACTTAATTGTTGTTCTTTGGTCTTACAGGTCCAGGAGGTGTCCAGCGGCGAGGAGGAGTAAAAGGAGGCGTTCAGGTGATCCAGGAGTCGACAAACCAGTAATCCCGTCCAGGTGAGTATCCAAGTGTCCGAGGTAAGTATCCGTGAGTCCACAGCTCCGTGACGTGGCAAGGTATCTATAAACAAGTTGCATAAAGAACGTAGTCAATAATTTATCAAGACTTGGTTAGAAACGGTGGCTGGGAATCTAACCCAGGAGGTTCGATGCTCCAGCAAAGGTCTGGTCTCAGCTGGAGGCTTAAGTACTGGCAGTCCTCATTATCCAGAATCTGGATCACCTGTGGAAGTAGAAAACTGGAGGAGCCGCCCCAAGGCAGGGCAAAAACTCCAGATCCCTACATTCCCCCCCCCCCCAACGATCACCCCTTGGCGATCTAAGACATCTTTCTGGATGGGCCCTGTATAAGTCCGTGATTAAAGTAGGATCAAGGATAAAATATCTCGGGACCCATGTGCGTTCCTCAGGCCCATAACCCTCCCAGTCAACCAGGAACTGGCGCCCCCTGCCTCTCTGCCTGACGTCCATTATCCGGTTGACCGTAAACGCAGGCTGGTTATCAACTAACCGGGCGGGAGGGGGGAGGACGGCAGGAGGGCTCAATGGACTGTCCACAACTGGCTTGATCTGAGATACGTGAAATGATGGGTGGATGCGCATTGAGGCTGGCAGAGTCAAACGAACTGATGTGGGGTTTATGATCTTTTCAATAGGGAATGGCCCGATGAACCGAGGTGCCAGTTTCCTGGTGGTACCTCTCAGCGGAATGTCCTTGATGGACAACCAAACCCTATCGCCCACCTTGTAGTTGGGTGCCGAGGAGCGGTGACGGTCTGCATACCTCTTGTTTTGCTGACATGTTCTTTGAAGTGCTCTTCTGGCCTGCCTCCACATGCTTCTGCACTTCCGCAGATGAACCTGCACAGAAGGAACAGTTAGTTTGATCTCGAAACTAGGGAATAGTGGCGGGTTATACCCCAAAGACGCCTCGAACGGTGATAATCCTGTGGCTGATGAGACGTGAGTGTTGTGGGCATATTCAATCCAGACCAGTCTTTTGCTCCAGGTTGAGGGATTATCACTGGCTAGGCACCTAAGGGCCACCTCGAGCTCCTGATTGCAGCGCTCAGACTGACCGTTGGACTGAGGATGGTACCCAGACGTGAGACTCACCCT
>NC_051451.1:4015492-4031224 GCF_001649575.2 Kryptolebias marmoratus | reverse complement strand
AACACCTGAGACAGACGCGTCTACCTCCAGGATGAACTGCAGTTCGGGGTTCGGATGACGTAGTATGGGGGCTGAAATGAAACGAGACTTTAATTCATCAAATGCGGACTGGGCTTCAGTAGACCAGACAAAAGGCTGTTTGGTGGATGTCAACTGAGTGAGTGGAGCGGCAACCCTACTGTAGTCCTGAATAAATCGTCTATAAAAATTGGCGAAGCCTAGAAACCTTTGTAGTTGCCTGCGGTCAGAGGGGATGGGCCAGTCGGTAACAGCCCTGATCTTCTCTGGGTCGGTCCGATAGTGGCCTTGACCGAAGATGAAGCCCAGGAAACTGACGGTGGTGACGCTGAATTCGCACTTTTCTGCCTTTACAAATAACTGGTTCTGGTAGAGTCGTTGGAGGACTGCTCGCACTTGAGCCCAATGTTGTGTTGGATCCTGGGAGTAGATGAGAATGTCATCCAGATATACAAAGACGGAAATGTTCAGGAAGTCACGTAACACATTGTTGATAAGAGACTGAAAAACTTCAGGTGCATTAGTGAGACCGAAAGGCATGACCAAGTATTCAAAGTGTCTGAGAGGGGTCTTGAACGCAGTCTTCCATTCGTCCCCCTCCTGGATCCTTACCAAATGGTAAGCGTTGCGGAGGTCCAGTTTTGTGAAGATCTTGGCGGCATGAAGTTGTTGGTGAACTGAGTCAATTAGCGGGAGAAGATACTTGTTTTTAATTGTAATGTGATTTAATCCTCGGTAGTCAATACAAGGACGCAGGCTCTTGTCCTTCTTTTCGACAAAGAAAAAACCTGTGCCTAGTGGAGAGGTGGATGGTCGTATGAAGCCAGAAGCAAGTGAAACCTCTATATAAGTTTTCATGGACTCGCGTTCAGGACCCGAGAGGTTAAACAACCGACTAGACGGTAAAGGTTCCCCTGGTCGTAGCTCAATAGCACAATCATAGGGTCTGTGAGGTGGTAAAGACAGGGCCCGGGCTTTATTGAAGACTGCCTCTAGATCGTGATACTCTGTAGGTACTTTGGTGAGATCGGTCTGTGTCTTAGAAGTGTCTTTAGTGCTTGGGATGGGCAAGGCAGACTGAAGACAATGTTCTGAACAAAAAGGGCTCCATGAGTCGATTCTTTTTGCTGACCAATTTATAACTGGGTTGTGTCGTTGCAACCATGGAAACCCTAGAATCAACAGAGAGGATGGGGCAGAAAATACTAAAAATTCAGCTGTTTCTCTGTGGTTTCCTGACGTGATAAACTGTAATTGGGGAACTTTGAGCGCAATACGGGTGATAACCTGACCAGAAATATCCATAACCGGAAGGGGTGATGATAATTGTACTGTTTCTAACTGTAACTGCTCGACCAGATCATTGGTAATGAGGTTTTGTTCGGCACCGGAATCAATTAACGCGTGAATGGGAATCTTAATCTGATGGTTGACAATGGTAGCATGAACGAAAAGTCGTGAGCCGAGAGGTTGTGAAAAACTACCCACTAGTACCCCCCGGATACCTAGTGAGTCTGACCTTTTAAATATGGACACTTAGCTCTGAAATGATTCTTCTCTCCACAATAGAAGCATTCTCTACACTCTAATCGCCTAAGTCTCTCCTCCGGGATGAGTCTCGCTCTCCCCACCTGCATGGGTTCGCTTTCAGCTTTCTTAGCTTCTGACTCCATTTCAGCTCTTATGTTGCTCTGCTCTGACTTATTCAGCCAACCCGTCTTTTCGCGTTGTCTCTCTCTTAAGCGATTATCTAAACGGATAGATAAAGTTTTTAAATCGTCTAATGAGCGTGGTTCGTCCCAACCAGCTAACTGATCCTTAATTTTCTCTTGTAAAGCGTGAATGAAAACCCCTTTGAGAGCAGGCTCATTCCACCTGGAGGTTGCGGCTAAAGTGTGAAAATCGATGGCAAATTGAGCCACCGAACGCTGTCCTTGCCTCAACTTCCACAACTTCTGTGTGATCTCAGTTTCGTTAAATCGGGTGCCAAAAGTCTGTTCAAAATCCTCAATGAACTGGTCAAACGGTGTTATCGGATAGCACGAAAGCTATATTTAGCCTCGGCCCACTTCAAGGCTCTGTCTCGTAGCAGCCCAATGATGTAAGAGATCTTTGACGCGTCGTCGATGAAGGACTGAGGTGAACGTGCAAAAACCAGCGAACATTGCAGCAGAAAACCAGCACACTTACCAATTTCGCCCGTGAAGTGCTCGGGGGTTGGAGACGGGACCTCGCGGAAGTGTGTACCGGAAGAGACGAGGCGGATGAAGCGGAAACGGAAATGGATTCAGCAGCTTGTGGAATTAGCGAAGAAAGTTTCTGGTGAATATCCTGAGCGAGAATAGTAAGTTGATCGAGACGACCGGTCTCCGACTGTTGTCTTTCACAAAGGGCGTTAATCTTTGATTTGTGTCGGGCAAGCAAGGAAGCTGCTTCGGACCCTTCGGTTCTAGGAGAAGTGTCCGCCATCTTGGACGCGATTCTCCGAACCCACAAACTTATTCCGGAACTACAAAAACATTAACTGACGAAGGTAGGTACTTAATGTTACTCGTTTACTAATCCTCACTAGTTCTGGTTCTGGCGTCGCTCAGGACAATTGTTTGGCTGGAGCATTCTGACAAGAACGCAGGGTTAAATGTCCAGAGAGCAAGACCAAAACCAGACACGGAGACAACAGCTGAAGGTAAGTGTGTTTATTTACAAGGTGGTGACTATGTACAGTGCGTGCGTCGTGGTAGGATCTGGAAGGCAAGAGGAACAGGGTGAGTCTTGGGTACCAATCCTACAGTCAGTTGAGTACTGTTGGGTGGTTGAAATAGTGTTTTTGCTCTTACAGGTCCAGGAGGTGTCCAGCAGCGTGGAGGAGATGAAAAAGGTATTCTCGGTGATCCAGGAGACGAGAAGCCANAATTGTTGTTCTTTGGTCTTACAGGTCCAGGAGGTGTCCAGCGGCGAGGAGGAGTAAAAGGAGGCGTTCAGGTGATCCAGGAGTCGACAAACCAGTAATCCCGTCCAGGTGAGTATCCAAGTGTCCGAGGTAAGTATCCGTGAGTCCACAGCTCCGTGACGTGGCAAGGTATCTATAAACAAGGTGCAAAAAGAACGTAGTCAATAATTTATCAAGACTTGGTTAGAAACAGTGGCTGCGAATCTAACCCAGGAGGTTCGATGCTCCAGCGAAGGTCTGGTCTCAACTGGAGGCTTAAGTACTGGTAGTCCTCATTATCCAGAATCTGGATCACCTGTGGAAGTAGAAAACTGGAGGAGCCGCCCCAAGGCGGGGCTAAAACTCCAGATCCCTACACTGCTTGACATTTCAGTGCTGCATATGTACCATTTCTCTCACCTCCTTTTGTATTACTTACTGCTGAAGTCACAATCTGTATCACCAGATCCTTACATTCACAACCTTCCTTCAAATTCATGTTTCTTCTTCTATTTTTTAAAAGGTTTAACATCCTCAGAATGGATGTATTATGTGTTTGGTTTTTTTATACATAAATTTTGCATCCCCAATAAACTCGCCCTCTCCTTTTGTTACAACAACTACACAATACATCGAAACACAATTTCCCATTATGGTAACATAATCACCTTAACTTTTAACATACGTACAGTGTTATTTATTCCGTTTGTCTTCTTGCATAGACTATGGACTTTAGAGATCCTTGATCTTTCACTTGATGGTCCCAGACCTCCACAGAAAAATAATCCAAACCTTTCTGTAACAATTAAAATTGTCCTATCTCATAGATCAGACTTGATAATGGAAATGTTGGATCCCGACACATTTCCACCTTCTAGCAGGATCTTGACCTCTGTTTATCAGTAGGAATAGTACTAGAGGTCTTTCAGTTCAGAAGCCTGAGACTCCCCTGTGTACTGTTTACAGGTCCCAGTCCTGGAGCAATGAATGTTTTTAGGATCTGGCTCGAAGAACCAAGCTGTTAGAAAACCCTTTAAATAAAAGACAATTGTCCGATCTTAATATTTGACAAAACTTTTGTTAGAACACTTGCAACCTTTTTATTGTAGACTGGGAGTTGTCCTTTCAGACAGTTTCCACCACTTTTTCTTACAGTGAGTAACACTGCTTATTCACAAGTGAGTAAGGGTAAGGGAGCCTCTGAGTTGGAAATTTTTCACTGAAATTTCGGTTCTTCCCTTCGCTGGGTGCAATTTTTACATCATCTCCAGACACTATTTTCACAGCAAAATGATTAAACAATACACAATTTATTACCACATAAATAAGGGGGTTTCCCTTTAAACTTTATTCTTTTGCCGTTAATCAAATAATATTCAACCTAAATTTGACGCAGCAGTTTAGGCGGACAAACCCACATACCACTGCAACTGTTCACTGCAACCCATATAATGCACTCATTTCACTGCAAGTCGATGGCATGCAATCCAAAACACCAATGGTAACATTCAAAACAGGATCAGGTTTTAGGTTAAAGATTAAAAGCAGCATGGAATATTCATTTTTCAGGGAAGTTACCCAAAAGCAACACAAGACATGCAAACACAAAAATGTAAAATATTAGTTAGTCTGCCCTCATTGATACTGAAGAGAAACAAACACAAGCCAAAAGCTGGGCGGACTAACAAAAAGAAAAAAAAAATCTAAGAAGGACAGCAGGTAGCAGTGATAAACCGTTAAAACACAAAACACACGATTACTAAATACAATAAACACTTTAATCAAATCAATCTCCAAAAACAATAAAAAACAACAACTCATATCTGCATATCTGTAGCGTCTAATAAGCCAACACCCAGTCACAGCAAATCCAGCAAACTGTTGAAGCGTGTGGCCCTACCAGACAAAATAAAATATAAACAAAACGACATAATATGATCTAAAAACCCAAAAGCCTATAGGCCTACTACCCCATCCCCAGGCAATCCCACTTCAATTTCCTCTTCGCTAAAATCGTGTGGCCCTGTTGTAAAGATATATACCACATCAGTATATACAAACTGTTTAAAACAATACATACCTTAAAACAGATTTCCTCCAAGCCTACACTAATCACATACACAACAGAGCGTGTGAACCTGGCAAACACCCACCGGAAACTGACACCCTCCCAACAACACTGCCAGCTTCCCTTTTATGGAGGCTTAGACTGTGGGGCAATTGCAATACCCTGTGGTACCACCTGTTACACATAACAAAAGCAAAAGCTAAAACATTGTTATCCTCTATGTTGCTGGAGTATCTGAAAAACGGAATTCTCAGACACAGGATGGTCCATTCTAAGTACAAAACACCCAAACACAAACTATCTTTATGTGCATGTGAATCTAGCTTGCAATAAGGCAGCATTCCATGCAGTTACAAGTTTGCGGTTCCACACTCTCTAGCTGTGAATTAAGAAAGCCTACCGTATGGGAGTCAAAACATCTTAAATTCAGAACAGAAGTCCAGTTGTATTGTTTTTATTTATAAATTTATATATATATGATTTGGTAATGAATGCAATATCATTATCTTGCTGAAATATGCAAAATACATATTCCGGATTTTCAAACCTACTTCTCTGCATTGATGGTGCTTTGCCAGATATTGAAGCTGCTCATGTACATAGGTACTAAGGTGCCCCCATGCCATCAGAGAGACATATTGTGGTGGTGGGATGTGGTTTAGGCCTGCTGCAGTTGAGAGGTGGTGCTTCAGGGAACAGTGTCAAGAGGAACTGATTGAACATGGCTGTCAGGGGTTTTAAATTTGTTCCTCTCTCTTTATCGGTGTCAGGTTTGTGTGTAGGTTTGGACCCAGAATGCAGGAATACTTAAGGATCAATTTGAAATGACTTTTATTAAAGAAACAGATGCAGCATAGTGATGCATAGTGATGTTGATGCCAAAATAAATAACAATGTGGAAGAACAGAATATAAAGGAACCACTTATGAACTTGAATGACAATCACATGGTGAGACAACAACTAGGGACAGGTGAGAGTTGGCAGGGCAGGAGAGAACAGCAACACTCAAACACAAAGGAATACATGAACATGAGGACCTAGAAAAAAAACAAAAACAAGTAATACCACAAAAAGATCAAAGAATATAAACGTAAATACAAATCTTGACAATCTGTACTAGCAGCTGGCATGAAGGGTAGCTCCTGGTGACTGACAGACTGCATCTGCCAAGAATGCCGCTCAGTTGAAGTGTGAGCCTTGAAAAAAGTAAACAACAAAAATATTAAATTTTATTATGAATTGTGTTTTATGACACTAGGCAGGGGTGTTTATAGCCTGAGACTTGCTACATTGGTGCCAAAGCCTGGGACCTAATAAGTCACAAAGTCCACAACCCCGGCAGCAGTAACGGACATTGTTGGCACGGCTAGTGGTTGAAATTGAAACCATTGCAAGCCACCAGGAGCAGTCAAAATGTGGGCATTGACAGATGTTGCTCCTGTAGGCTCAGGTGGAGAGACAGACAGAAATCCTACAGCAACTGTTGTCCTGGTCCATGGTCACAGCATCTCCCTCTATCTCCAAACATCAGGTTTCAGAGGATGTCACCTGCTGATGATTAACAGGGGTTTCTCAACATGTGGCAACAGTGACCAGCAAAGTGGATGGTGTGCTTGCTGCCACTGTTGTCAGGTGAAGCACAGACAGCCATGCTTGATCTTCCAGCACCTACCTGGGAAGTTACGCTAACCTGCACTGATCAGTTCTCAATAGGATGGACCACTTCCTTTAGGACTGTTTCTGGAATTACATCCTGGGCCCAGAGAATTGTTTGTCTACAAGCAGAGGTTGAGGGATGCAGTGAACAGGTGGCTGACTTCAGGGCAGATGGAGGGAAAGCTGGCAATGCTGCAGCTCATTGCTTTAGAACAGTTTAAGGTGGGGCTGCCAACCAGCATAACTGAGTGAGTGAGGTGCCCTGCATTGCTGGAGGCTGCAGTTACGCATGTCAAAATACCTCACCGCACATCCCAGGAGGATGGCCAGGGAGGCCAAACCAGCCATCATCACCCACCTGGACCCAGCACTTCAGAAGCATCCTGCAGAGGTGCAGCTGAAAAAAATTTTCATCAGGAGACAACTTCCTTGTATTGCTTCAATCTTCCAGCTCCAAATTATTTGCTAAAGGGCAAGGACCCTTTTTATGGTCACACGGTGGGTGGGGGATGTTGATTATGAGTTTGTGCATTCTGACAGGGGTGGGGAAAAAAAAAATATTACCACCTCATCCTTCTGAAAGCATCGAGAGGCGGTGCCTGTCTCTCCAGTGAGTGCATAAAAGAACAGAGATAAGTGGGCTCTGGAAGCTCCACAAATTCCACCAATCCCACTCCGCTCCATGTAATAGCCCTCTCCTCACTTTTCTGAAGAGCAGATGTTGCCAAGCTGCAAAAGAGGTTTGTGGATTTGTTCTCTCCCCTGCCAGGATACACAAATCACATACAACACTATGTTGAGACATGTGACGATGTGTTTCCCATCACATGGTTGCCAGAACACAAACGAAAGGTAGTTCTGACAAAATTTAAAACTATGCTTGAAACGGGAGTAATAAAAGCACCCTACAGATGTGAAGGTATGTTCTGAAGAGAAAAGAAATTTAAGTTGGTAGAAGCTTGATAGAATGTACGATTGAAAGGGAGACAGGTGGAACCAGCTAAGGTGCATGGAGTAGAGCTTTTGAAGGGTGGATAAGTATCTAAACTCAACCATCCAAAGCAATGGGCAGAACATAGGAGAGCTGAAGAAGAGTTGTGCAGGCAGGGTGGAGTGGGTGGAGTAGAGTGTCGGTGTGAGGATCTGGAGTTTTCCCCACCCTCGGGGCGATGCCTCTAACCTCCCTTTTTCCTCAGCTGTTCGTGATTCCAGATGATGAGCAGTGCTCCATTTAAGCCTCTGGCTGAGGACAGGTCTTGGTGCTGCCTCCTGACTCTGTGAATCACCTGGATACCCTTTTTGAACGGCTCGAATGGACTTACCTGTTTCTAGCTCTTGGATCACTCACCTATGGACACGCTTTTGGATTTGGACTGGAACCTACTCCTCACCACGACACTTCAGGAACCTGTAAGAAACAAACAGTTAAACAATACTCATCACGAACCAAACAATCTGAAAGATCGTAACCGAGACTCACCCTGCTCCCTCTTGCCTTTCAGATCCTCCCGGTCTCCTCCAGCACTGTACATTATTATTCACCACCTGTAAATAAAACTACTTAACCCTTATGCTGAGTCCGTGTCTGGTATTGGTCCCGCTCATACGGCTGAAAACTCAGGTTTATGTCAGTCTGTGTGATTTATGACAGAATTATAGGTGCAAAAGTGAAAAGAAATATTTACAAGATGCAAGAGAGACCCACTATAATGTACAAATTGGAGACAGTAGAACTAACAAAAAAAATGGGAAATGGAATTAGAGATGGCAGAACTTTGACCACTAATGTAATTTTCCTTTAAAGGAGAAATGAAGTCTTTTGAGCCTAACAGCAGTTAAAAGAAAATCATAGGATGTGGTTGTTGAAAGATTTTGAAATAAAAACAAAAATTATACATGAACTGAATATTGAAAAAATATATATATTTTATGAAAAATGTTTATGGCATTTTCCATAATCACTCTCGATATGTGATGTCCACTGTGCCGCCAAGGTTTACAAGCATTCAGCAATTCAACAGTGAGTGGATGAGCATGTGTGCAACATGGTTCAGTGCGTTACAAGTAATTGTTGGAACCAATCGGAAAATAAAACTGGAGTTTCATTCTTTGTCTTTCCAAAAGATAAAAACACTGTCAGATTTAGATATGTAAGCTCCGACATGAGAATTACTATCCAAACTTGGGTGACCGCCTATGCAGCAACCACTTCACAGAGGAGTACCTCAAGTTTTGACCCTCATTACTGCAGTGGATTCGCTTTATGCTAAAGTAGGACGTTTTGCCAGGAGCAGTCCTAACTATTTTTAAAATAGAAATAATACTATTTTAAAAGAGAGTCAAATGGAGAGGAGGACGTCGCCACAGACATCAAGACAAAAATACGAGAAGCATACTTCAAGTGAGAACATGCTTGTGTCATACAGGTATGTGATGTACATATAGGCCTGATAGCATGAACTGGCTTTATGATTCAGTGCAGTTTGTTATTGATGAACAAATATAGACAATTTGTGTGTGATTAAACAAATGTCATAGTCTGAAACTGCTATTGATTTATTAGTTTATTCTGTTGTCAGATAACCGATACTGTGTTAACCTCAAGCACACACATTTTTAATGAGTTGGCATTGAGTTAGCAATGTCTGCTCTCTCCTGCCGGTGTATTAACTTGCAGTGTGATGACGGTGTATTAACTTGCAGTGTGATGACAATGATCTGGGAGTAATCAGTTCTCACCATTCCACGTTCCCAACTTAATAGTTGAGCGCATCATCTTGTCTGCCGTGATGGCGCTCATGACCATTAGAATCAGAATCTGAAGACTTTTTACTTGATTCCGGAGATACATCTGTCTGTTTTGGTTCATACTGATATGGTTGTATAACCATTTAAATCTGAAGAGACTCACACAGAATAGATACAGCAGTTAAAACATTTTATTTGACTATAGTTTTTTGGCACTCAAACCCCAGCAGAAGGCATGTGCGCTGAGGATTGCTGAGCTTGGATGAACAGCTTGAGGCGAGGATCAGGGCAGTCTTCCCCCCTAAGGAGGGAGCCAGGCCACGGCCTTTAAGCCAGAGGGAGAGGCAGACAGGGCCCAAGAGAGAGAGGCTGACTGGGCCTGAAAGAAAGAGGCTGACCGGGCCTGTGTGAGAGGCTGACTGGGCCTGAAAGAGAGAGGCTGACTGGGCCTGAGCAAGAGAGGCAGGCAGGGAGATAAAGAGAGACAGACAGGGCCTGAGTAAGAGAGGCTGATGATGTGATGTGGCTGGACCTCCTAGGCAGAGAGAAAAAGTTAGAAATGCAGAAACACTCCACCACCACTCATTTACTGGGGGTGCTTAACTAAAGGCTAAGAGAGCACTGAGCAGCTAGCATGGAGGAGAGGTCCGGTCAGATGTAAGAGGAGAAGGCTGCAGAGGACCAGCGGCTGCAGGGAGGCTGAAGGGATCCCCTGGGTGGCAGCTGATGTGGCTGCCCCTATTCTAAAAGAGTGGCCTGAGAAGTGACTGGGGCGAAACTGCATAGCGCTAAGGTTTGCCTGAGGTGACATAAGAACCAGGTAGAGGACATGGGGGAGCCTTTGGGGGTGAGAAACAGGGGTTTTGATGAGGGGCTGAGCTTATGACCTTTGCAGACTAATTTGAACATGGAGAGGAAAGGGCAAAACAGGCCATCTAGGTGAGCGATCGAGATAGTGCACAGACCTTTTTCCTTGGAAAGTTTCAGGAGGAGATCAGTGGTCAGGATAAAATTTTAGATCAGAAAGAGAGAGGTCTCTGGAAGGCTCAAACGTGTTAGTCAGAGAAGTGAATTCACCTAGTCTTAGAAACCCGTAAAAGGCCAGGAGGAAGGAGATTGAAAGGAGTGCCTTAACATAGGAAGTGAAGGCACCTGAGTGAAGAGCCACAAGGAGACTTCTTGTTAGAATCTGAGTTTTGGAATTATGTTTTTGTCTTCATGTTTCAGTTATAGTTTATTGTGTGTTTTGTCTCTTCCCTGTGCCTCAGCCAACATTCACTTTTCCTCAGTCACTCTCTCTCTCTTCCCCATTCTCACCCATCTACACCTGCCTCTAGCTCCTTAATCATCTCACCTGTGCCCACTTCCACTAATCACCCTCTGCCTTTAAAAACCGGGTCACTTCTCTCACTAGCTGCTGGTTCATTGTCATTCTTTGCCTCCCTGATGTGCCATCCTTCCGTTTACTCGTGCTTTCTCGTCTCCCAGTGGTTTCTCTTTAGTCTCAGGTCTGTTCAGGTTTAGTTTAGTTAGTTGATGGTTTTTTGTATTTAGTCTAGGTTTTGCTGCCACGTCAGCCTTTGTTTTGGGTTTGCCTTTTATTTCTAAATAAATTAGTTTTTTTTTAACAACATGAGTCTGCGCTCAGGGTTCGCCTCCTTCCACTCCGTTCATGACACTTCTAAGGATGGGAAGGGTGATTGGTTGTCTACCATTGGGCTGAGGGACAAAATGCTTAGCGATACCTTTAAGGAGAAGCCTGACTGCATGATTTGAAAAAGGCTTGGAGATGTGCAGGATCGATGGAATCTAGAGAAGAAATTTATGCCTGTCAGCATACTGCGGATGTAGGCAGGCTTAAAATGGCAATGTTCGAAAAAATAGGCGATGAAAGCAAGCACTGAAGGAATGCAGACACTGTAAAGAGGGATTTTGCTGGCTGTGCAGAATTTAGCGTAGGTTTGCCTGGCTGGGATGGGTGAGACCTGATTTGATATAATATCTGGCTGACGAAAGAAGAGGGGGGAGAGGCGAGTGAATTAGATTAGCACCAGATCCAGGAAGACTAGAACTGGGGTTAGAGAGAGTGTCAGCCAACGGACACAGCTGGAGGAAAATCCTGAGACTGCCTAGGGTGGGCATTGGCAAGAGTGAATGCGGGAGGAAGCAGCTGAGCAAAGGGTTGCACGTCAAGAATAAGGGGAGATGGTGAGGATGAGGCCAGACTGGCTGTGGCGTACTCCTGCAGACGAGCCAAGAGGGAGGATATGGAGTGGTGGAGGATGTCCATGGAGGAGATAAAAGCTGAGGACAGGCGATGAATGTCTGCAGGAGGCAGGATTGGAGTTGGATGATGGGGTGCAGAGAGGGCAGCGGCCCTGGAGATGGAGGCCGGTGCTGGGGAGCCCGGGAGAGGTCGGAGCCAAGAGCTAAATGGGTGCTCCTACGAGAGAAGCCAGGAGATGAAGGGCTGAGATTTTTGGGGAAGAGGATCGGAGTACCAAGAAAGTCATTGGGATCGAAATCTGACAGGATCTGCACATGTACCAACTCGCTCGTTTGAAGCATGGCTGGGAAACAGGTGGATTCGTGAATGATGAGCCTTTTAAAAAGGTCTCTGAGTGATGAGTGGCTGAGGTGGAGTGAGGACCTGGCACTGGTTAGCTGAGGCGGAGACATGGCAATTGGATGATGGCAATATAGGCTGAGAGAGTCTCCCAGTCTGAATTTTCGCTTAGGCTTCATTACTCCCACAAAGTCTTCCGGCATTTCTTTGTATTCAAAAAAGGCTTATACTTCCATTTCCACTAATAAACAATAGCACAATAAATGTCATGAACCCAGGACGTCAACTTTGCCCCCCAAATCACTCCACTTTATCTTTTATTGACAAAAATTATAAAAACAAGTTTTTAGGTCAGACAAATGGGTCCCTGGAATGTTTTGTGAAAGTGTTTCATTGAATGATATTCATGCAATATCAATATTTTGAGATTTGATTTCCTGTCTCCTTTAAATCCAGTTTAACAATATCTTTTCATTGTTTCAGTACTGTTCTCATCTTATTTTTCTACATTACACATTTTCTTAATTATTAATTCCATGACTTGTGATAAAGTTTCATAAAGTGTCCTTAAGAAATCTCAGGAGGGTTAGCATTTGAGAAGTTCTGCACCTGATGTAACTATAATCTTAAAAGATGGAGCTAATACAGTGCAGCCTAAATGCCCCCTCAGTTTCTGTAACTACATGCAGAAATTATAAGTGGAGTGAACAAAAGCAGACAATTGTAATACTTCAGTGACCACACAAGAGAAGCAATTCGACTGAAAGCAGGTGACTGACTGAAAACTAAAACAGGTTAATGTCCATTAGAAGGAAAAAAAGTGATTAAACTAGGAAATGCAGTCATTTGAACCACAAAAACGAGCTGTCAGAAGTACTGACCTCCCCTTAGGTTTCCAACCACTAAGCATGAATTAACCCCCCTGCCCGTCTCCCTTCACAGGTGCAGCTGGTTTCAAAAATGGTCTTGTCACCATGGCAACAGGTCATAGTCTCTTTCACTGAATGACTCACAACTTAAATCTTGTCTTTCGTTAAAAGCAGCAGGTTTTCAAAGATAAACATTCAAGCTTCAAGTCAAACTTTTTTTTTAATAATTTAAACTTGGTTCCTGACTTGTTTACTGCGTATTAAACATTTTTAATCATTTAGTCAATGTGTCTTATATATTAACTAACTACATAAATGCATCATGACAAACAACCAAGAGTTGTGTTTGCCAAAAAATAGTATGTGTGTCTCTATTGTGTCAGGTTTTCCCCTTTCTGCAACAAGTTTGTTCAAAAAATTGTTAAGGCAAAGAGATTTAGCTTCAAAGAAAAAAATCTTCAAAAAACTCTTCAATTTTAGATTTTATTTTAAATCTTATATCCATCACAACCTTTTATTTCATTGCAGTTCTCTAAACTTCTTCAAAATGAATAACCCAGAAAGAGAAGTCTAACAGGAGGATGGCTCCTGTGCAAGGCTACTGGTACAGAAAACAAATTTACCAATTTTATTGCTATTGTATTATCAAGCACTGACAGATAAAACCACATTTTTGTTTTTTATAGGTGGTAGAAGGAAATTAACAGTGGTTCCTCCTGACTCAAGTGGGTACACAGGGACCCTGGTACGGACCATGATTGGTGCTGGGAAACATTTGTTTTTTGTTCCCCTGCAAAAGGAACTGAATATGGCTGGATATGGCTCCATTGCCATCAGAGGCAGGGGAGTGCAAGAATATGCCAAAAGCACAATGCAACATCTGCAAAGTGATAGTTTCTTTGCAGATTTTAGCTCTTCGTGTGAAAGAGTGTGTGGAGTCAATATTCTATATATTATTTTAAATCATAGTCATTATTATATTCTTCTGGAGCAATTTCTGTAGTGAATAAGAAGCAGACAGTCCTGTATGTATTCAAATGATTATGATAACGCTTTTCTATAACCCTAAAAATGTTTTCTGGTGTGTAAACACTTAAGTATTACAGTGTAAACAAAAGGCTTTAAAGATCTGCTTTGTCTCGCTTATCATTGTTTTTAGTGCTATCACACTCCATGGAGTGCTTAGTTTGCTGCCAATGCTGGATCAGCTTAAAAAATGTTTGTGGCTGTATGGCCTTTCTGAGCTGCTGAATCTGTACCCAGATATCTGCAAGCCTGTTTGTTACAGGGGGAGATATTGAAGTAAGTCAAGCATACTCAATATTGATAAGTAATGATTTATTTTTTGTTAATAAATGTTCATTTCAGAAATTGTAAAAGGATGAAATACTGTATGACCTTTTTATCACCACAGGCCAATGCCGAGTTTGTTATATCTTCCATTTTCCCTGAGCTGAGTGAGAAAGGAACAACCAGATATGTGGCTGAGGTGAAGCTGGTGAGGTTCCTTCAAAATTTCCTCTACAAATTTGAAGGTAAATTGTTCATATGTTTTTGCAAATTCAAAGTTGCTTTTTTCTTGCACAACTTAAGACACATTACATTCATAACAAAGAAGCTGGTCTGAAGTAGCTATATTATTAATATGACACATTTTAAATTAATTTACAGCAAAGTTTCTTATTCAGGGTTGCACGGTGGCTTGATGGTTAGCACTGCTGCCTCATAGCAATAAGGTTGAGGATTTATTCCCAGCCTTATAATGTGGAGATTGCAAGTTTCTTCCAGTATCCTATTTCCTCCAGGTACTCTGGTTTCCTCTTAAAATCCAACAACATGCATGCTCAGGTTCATTTTATCTGTTATTTGTCAAACTTCATGAGTATTCAGTCCTGCCATCAAAATTGAAGACCCAATGTGACCACTTTGTCAAAAAATTTGCCCAACGCTGCTCTAAATTATCCATAGGACTGTGTGAGTGTGCGCGCACCCTTGTCTCAACCTGAGTTTGTCTCTGTGGCCCTGTGATGTACTGGCGACCCTGCCTGCTGGCAGCTGGGAAAGACTCCAGCTTACCTGAAACCTTGACAGAGGAATAAGAGGCAGAAGATGAGTGAATTTCTTCTCATTCGTGTTTGTTCATTTCTTTACAGGACATTCGGTAAATACAAAGGATGGAGGCCCATGTTCATTCACACCTTCCAGATTTCTGCAATGGCTGACATGCTGAGGTCATGAACATTTACTTCCCTCTAAAAAGAAGGAGTTCATTGTGACAGTCCAATTTAACTATTATTGCAATGCCAAATTCCGGATTCACAGCATTTGTTTTCCGGTAGTATCTGCATCTATTGTGCTCCCTGTCACACATATGATGACATACAACAAATTCATAGTACTTCCACTGGAGGCTTTTCATCTGGGCCAGCAATTTCATAAAGTCTGAGCTGTTGTGAAAGTATGTGGTATTAAATAAAAGCCAAATTGAAATGACATGTCAATTTTCCTGTTTTTTTGCTCGTTACAGACAACTAAAAAAAACTTATTGACAAGGCAGTACAATGGCTGTTAGCTTTGTTGAAATTGTTATGTAAGCACTGTTACAGTATGACACTTACATGTAATCAAGGTTTGGGGTGCCAGTTAGATCTCTCTCCTGACATATAAGATTATTCTAGAATAATATTTTACCCTTGAAATACAACAACTTCACAAAGGATGTAAACATATACAGGTGCTGGTCATAAAATTAGAATATCATGAAAAAGTAGATTGATTTCAGTAATTCCATTTAAAAAGTGAAACTTGTATATTATATTCATACATTACATACAAACTCATATATTTCAAATGTTTATTTCATTTAATTTTGATGAT